>NW_017275576.1:360048-417594 GCF_001594065.2 Cyphomyrmex costatus | reverse complement strand
GAGAGAGAGAGAGAGAGAGAGAGAGAGAGAGAGAGAGAGAGAGAGGAAAGAAAAAGAAGAGAATGAGATGAAATGTAGCCGCAACATCGACCGCTTTATGGAACTTAGCAGAATATAATCTCAAGAAAATGCTCAATGTCTTCTTCATTCTTTTTTTAACGTTTACACTTGGCAGCACAATCTCTTTATCTATAATAAAAGCACATGCTGAAACAGTACAGAGACTTCGTTGCTTTAACTGTCGCATAAAATAAATCAAATAAAATAAGATCCACGTTATTTCCATTTTTTTTGTACAATTACAGGATATTTTCATCGTTATCATCTTCTTGTCTAATATTACTTTGTTGTTTCAAAAATTTCTTTGATAGTCTACAAACCGTAATATGCATTTTACGCTCGAATACGCTCCCTTTTTTTCAGCTTATATTTATATTTATCTAATTTAAACACAGAAAGATGCGAATGATTCATGAGAAATCGCTACTTTACATAGGAATAATTGCACACAGAATTCATCTTACAATTACTCCGTGAATCTCGACACACGATCGTTGTTCATTGCTGTAAATTATGTAATAAGAGTAAATCTTAAATTCTGGTACGCGCGATGTTGTACATTGTTACTTTATGTGCGCAAATCATTAATTTATTTCTTTTTTCTTTCTGTACATAAATTCTTACCTTCACAGATAGATGATCTCCATCATCGACCTGTTGAATCAGATAGACAGAACTATATATAGTTTTACGTATCAGTGATTTCCCACGAAAGGTCTTACACCTACAATAGATTTTGTACCTTACAAGGTAATACGCAATGACGAACAAACGAGAAACAATACCGCGTATTAACGATATCGGAGAAGATGAATGTGGAAATTTACATACATGTTTCGTTTCATATGCTCATATTCACAATGTCCCGATTTAAATACTTTAATAAAATATCTTTTTTCACTTACATACGAAGTTTCAACTTTTAAGAGTACAGCCACAATAAAAGAAATAAAGAATCAGGAATAAAAAATTTCAACTATCAGAAAAAAACCGTGTATTCTAGTGCATACAATTTTTGATAGATTGAAACACGTTTTTCCTTATTCCTTCTTTTGTGGCTGCATCTTTAATACAGTAAATAATATCATTGATGTCGATTCTTAATGTTTCTTTATCATTTGTACATTAAAGATTTAATTTAATTTTTTTAAATATTTGTAGGACGTTTATTATACTCGCTTTTTATAACAACGTGCGTCCTTGCGCAAATTTGTTGTGTATAAAAAGATTAAAATGTTTCTAAACCGTTCAACTTTTTCAATAAACATGGAATATAAAAGTGAATCGTTATTTGATTTACTAAATTTTAAAATATATAATTGCAATATATGCATTTTAAAATATCTCGTGTTAGTTATCTAATTAAAATATTTTCTCCGTGTATATATAGTAATAAAAAAAGAGTTAATATGTAATCAAAAGCAATGTTAAAATACTTTTACTGAAAGTATTTTAAATATTAAACCAATTCTTAACGATAAAAATGCAATATGCAATACATATTTAACAAACGTAAATAATAATTAATACCTATACGTTAATAATGAACTTAATACGTTAATATGTAAAATAGAAAACTCTTACATTTCATATACATAAAGAAAAAAAATGGCTTATTGCATATTGTAAAAACATATATTTATACAGTATATTTTGTTGGCAATTCTATCAACATCGAATCGTACACTTTGATAAATATAAAACGTAAGCTAAAAACGCAAATATAAAATATATAAACACGATTTATATCTTTTATATTTTAATACTTTAATAAAATTGTCATCTATCATATTTAAAATATTTCGTTAAAATTGTACAAGAGTTACTCTATGTATCTTCCTCTTGTTCGAAAAAAGAATTCTCCTTCAACTTTATGTTACACGTTATTGTTTTTGTATTATTACGTGTATTATTACATCTTCCTGCATTCGGAAAAAGATATTTTTCTTATGATACTGAAACAAAGTAAACTGTATGTTTCATTTTATATAGTGTAGCTCGTTTATACATTTCCTTAAAATGAGATCATTAAAATGAGAATTTAAATCGACATATGTATATATCATTATTATAAATACATTCCTCTTGTACGTTATCAAACAATTTCTTTGCTCTCTCTGTCTCTCTTTCTCTCTCTCTTTCTATTTATCTCATAATTAAGAATCGACACCATATGTAAAAACAATTACGTTGGTCGATAGGGACCCTGCATTTTAAGAAATTGGATTACCAGTGATGGTCCACCGGCTACAATTTCCATTGGTATATGCGACAGCGGACAATTTTCAATTGACATAATACCGAGATTCTTGCACAATGCCAGTTCGAATGGCAGATTGTGCAGAGACTTGTTGTCGTTGAGGTAGAGTGACTCTAAGCTCTCCAAGGTGCCAACCTCCTCCGGTAAATAAGTTAGTTGATTCTCGCCCACGCTGAGATACGTGAGATTCCTTAGATGTCCAATTGTGCGTGGCAATTCGGAAAGCCTATTCGACTGCAAGATCAACTTTTGTAACTCAGTCATCAAGCCAATCTCGTCCGGCAACACGTCAATGTAATTCTCCTCCAGGTCCAGCACCCGTAGCTTTTGAAGATTCACTATAGTGGTCGGAATATGTTTCAGTCCATTGTTAGAGAGAATCAGTATCTCCAAACTTTGCAGGCACTGTATGTCATCTGGGAGCTTCGTTAGCTGATTTGTTCCGAGGTTCAGCTCGACCATGGCCACCCAGGAACCGATATCTAGCGGCAAAGTGTTCAACTTGTTTTCCTTCATGTTCAACTTTGTAAGATTCTTGGATCGCGAGAAAATACCATAGGGTATCTTGTCGATCTCATTATGCTCTACATTGATGGAATAAGCGTTGACAAATTGACCTGGACCACCCGCAGGATACGAGGTAAACAAATTTCGGGACAGCGTAATCGTCGTAAGATACGACAAACTTGCTAGCAAACCGTCAGGTAGATGCGATATTTGATTGCCCTCCACACTGAATTCATCCATCATTTTACAGTTGGCCA
The DNA here is from genome assembly GCF_001594065.2 of Cyphomyrmex costatus. Classification (NCBI taxonomy): domain Eukaryota; kingdom Metazoa; phylum Arthropoda; class Insecta; order Hymenoptera; family Formicidae; genus Cyphomyrmex; species Cyphomyrmex costatus. Next base: position 414,510 of record NW_017275576.1, on the reverse strand, counting down.
ATGATTTAGGAATACTTGTCAGTTTGTTATACCGGATTCCTAGTCTCGTCAATGATACCAGATTACCGATCGTATCCGGCAAGTCGAGCAGTTCGTTGTGTTGTACATCCAAGGTGGACAATTGCACGCACTTGCCAATTTCCGGAGGTAGGTGTTCCAAATGATTGTGCGAGACATCAAAAGTGACAAGATTCACCAGATCACCTATTCCCGCAGGCAGTTCCTTGATCTTGTTCTCGCGAAAGCTCAGCATGGTAAGATTCGTCAGGTTACATATATTGTTTCTGACATACTTGACGCGATTGAAGCGCAGGAACAACGTGGTGAGCGACGTTAATTTGTACACTACATCCGGAATCACTATGAGCTTGTTGTGTCTGAGATCTAGCACTCGCAACGATTTAAGGTTCTCCAGAGTGTTGGGCAAATTGGTGAGCGAGTTCTCGCTCAGCGCCAGAGTCTCCAGATTCGACAGATAGCCGATCTCGGGTGGCAGAGTCGTCAGCTTGTTGCCATAGAGGTAGAACTCCCTCAGGTGCTTCAGTTCCTTCACGGAACTAGGCAAAGTCGTGATACAGGCTTTGCTCAGGTCCAACCGTTTCACGCAGTCTTCCCTACATCGAATAAACTCCTTACCCACGTCCAACTCCGCTTGGATCGGCTTGGTCTTCTTACCAGCGGGTTTCAGCTTGTTCGAGTCCGGATGCTTAATCATAACAATTTTCTTGGAATCGACCAGACTACTACTGCTGCAGCTCCCAAAGGACGACATGGTGGAGTACTTTTTATCATGCATCAGTTGAAGCTCCACGTCCTCAGATATCTCGTTGCTGGTCGTACAAGCCGATAATCCGCAACCCTCTAGGTACTCAGGTATATCCTGCTCCTTCATATCGAGGTTCAAAAGACTGTCGTCCCCGAGACTCGTCGCGCGATTACGATTCGTCTTCGGCAGACACACCGTCGATATGTTACTCACGCTGGTGCAGTGTTTGCACGATTTTTTCATAACCTACAATCTTTCTTCCCCTACCGCGCGGCCGTCGCCAAATGACGCGACGCGACGAGGGTGCAACGGTGATGTATACACAGGCACGTCCGCGATAGCAGGTGAAAGAGATTCGCACACGTATATACGTATACGCACGCACGCACGGGACGCACGTCAATCCCCCCCCTCCAATCAAAGAAATCTCGAGATTGACCTGACCTGAGGTGACCAGAGGTGATTTGAGAACCCGAAAACGTGCTGCTTTTTACCGCGACTGGCAGACTCGCACGCGATCAAAGTAATCAGACACGTCTACGTAAAAGATCAACGCTGGACCATGAGACTCGGAGGAATCGACATTATAGGTGTAGACAGGTGTGGAGTGGCCTTCTGGCCTTTGCGATCCGTACGGCTTCGTATTCGACGGATTCGACCGAGGGATCACCTGTAACGACGCAAGCGCGAGCGTACTTATTGCTGGATTCACACTGCATCCAATTTTCGTCGTACGACGAATCTGCAACCAATTGGAAAACAGGATTTTGCCTCGCATCGACGATACGATTTTTCTGATTGGTTGTAGAGTCATCGTACGACGCACATCGGATGCAGTGCGAATCCAGTATATGGCACATACAAAAACGTAAGGCCGTAAAACGTAATCAGTAAGTGAATTGGCCAATCACAGTAGAGACCGTAAAGCCGGTAGCGAATCCAATGTTACGATTTCTTTACTGATTACGTCTTACGGCCTTACGTTTTTCTATGTGTTTCTGGCATAACCGTACATACACGTATATGCACATATGTATGCATACAGGCGTTACGTGTTTCTATGGATGTGTCTGTCAACCATTGGGCGCGTTCAGCAGATTCACTAGTCGAGTGAACGTTCGCTGCGTATCGGTGTAGTCTTCTAAATTTAAAGTTCTGATTGGATAGAGAAAACTAAAAGAATACACCAATAACAACGAGCGCTCAATCAACTGTTGAGTTTCTTGTGAGTGCATTGGCTGCGTTCAGCAGACTCAACAATTAGATCATCCAATCAAAATTTTAGTTCTAAGAGAATTTAGAATCTGTGTTGTGGACAAACGATTCCCGTATACATAATTATGAAAAATAATCGCTTGGGGGTGCTACAATTTTTTTTTGTGTATAACTTTTTTTTGGAGGGTGGACAAACGAAAATAACGGATGAACAAACGTGGACAAACAGTGAACAAACGAATGCAATAATGATTTTATCAAAATTCGCATTTAGGGGTGCCAACTTCTCAGAGCTGCTTTGAAAAGTCAGCATCCCTAAATGTGAATTTTGATAAAATCATTATTGCATTCGTTTGTCCACTGTTTGTCCACGTTTGTCCACCTATTATTTTCGTTTGTCCACCCTATTATTATTATATTTTTCATAATAATGAAAAATAATCACTTGGGGGTACTAAAATCTTTTTTTGTGTATAACTTTTTTTTGGAGGGTGGACAAATGAAAATAACGGGTGGACAAACGTGGACAAACAGTGGACAAACGAATGCAATAATGATTTTATCAAAATTCGCATTTAGGGGTGCCAGCTTCACACAGAGCTACACTCGCGAAAAAATGCGGGTTCGCTTAGTTAAGGCCGCAGCACACACTTTTGCATAACGCATAAACCATATACATAAAGAATTTGATTGGTCCATTGACTCATGCATAAGAAAATTGGCCAACGAAATTCCTTATGCACATGCTTTATGCAGAAGTGTGTGCTGCGGCCTTTATGTTGGATAGCTTTTGTTGTGGGCTGTTTCCAATGAAATGCAAGACTACAGTTAAATAATTACACAAGTTGACTTTAGATAAAATAAAAATTGCGTTTTTTTCTTTCTGCAAGTACAGATAAATACAGATAAAAAGTCCAATACTTTTTATAACAAAACGTATTTATACAATCCTTAGTAAAAATTCCTAGAAAGTGTGTTCTTCTATTGAACATTGAACATCGAACACGTTGCGAATCCTCCATTATATACATTGGTATAATCATGACAATAGGCATATTTCATGACTGTTTTCTAAGTCTGTTCTTTTTAATTGAATTTTTTTGCACAATTTCTTTATTCTTTTTCTTCTTGATATGAAAAGAAAAAAAGGAAAGGCGTATCGTGCAGAAGTTCAATTAAAAGGAACAAACCTCACGTCAACTTAAAAGAAGAAAGAGAGGGAACAAGCGACGGTGAATCGACCAGCTGGCGGCGAAAAAGAGAGAAAGAGCGAGGAATCGCCGCGGCCATATTGCCGCGATCGAGCGTAGTATTTGTTTTGTCGGTGGAAGAGCTGCGCGTTGGTCTCTCATGCGTGCGTGCGCGCACGCGTGCGAATCCGTCTCTGCGTCTCTTGTCAAGCAAGCAAGCAGATTGTGGCAAACCTCGAACAACCGCGACGTGAAACCACCACCACGTCCATTTAAAGTCGCTGGACGGAGCCGTTGGTGTCGTATCGTTCAAGACGCACCACCTTCCTCCCCCCCTCCCCCTCCTCCACCACCCGTAGCCGACGTCTGTTCCGCGCCCCACCCTTCTCCCTCCCCCTCTTGGGGGGTCCACGGCTCTTGCGACTGGGTGTCAGTCGCGCGCACAGGAATATACGGGTAAGTTCGAGAACGCTGCGCCACCACCGCCGACAGCAGTAGCACCATGGCGTGCGCCACGCTCAAGAGGTCCTTGGAATTCGACCCGGTGCACAGCCACGGCCGGCCCAGCAAACGACGAAGGTGCATGCCGATGTCGTGCGCCTCGCCCGGCGCTACCGCGTCGTCATCGCGAGGTGGACCGCTGCCGCAGAAATCGTCGCCGTTCGGCGAGATAGCTAACAAATTGACGCCTGGTAATTACACCGCAGGCCACGGCCATTTTTTCTCTCGCTCTCTCTCGCACCCATCGCATTTCCCCTGTGTTTATCTCGGTCTCTCGCTTCTCCTCTCCCCTTATGCCTTCCTGTCGGTCTCTTTCTCTCTCTCTCTCTCTTTTTCTCGCCCGCTCTCCGTTCCTCCCTCGCACGCGTATTTGTCTCCATTGCGCACAGAATGAGCGTGAAGGGGCGTGAAAGATTGGGCGAAAGAGAGACGGCGAGTAGGGGCGGCTAAGCTCTAGCGATTTAAAACCCGTCCACCCGGCGGGAGGGGAGGGGCACGCGTAAATCATATGGTAATGCAGTAACGGACACACTCGGGGATTCGGGTTTTCCTTCCCCTTTTTTCCTTTTTCCCCCGCTCTGTTTTTCCACGCTGCGAAAGGAAGCCCGCAAAGATGCGCCTGAAGCAGCGTTTTCTACTTTCCTTGCACATGCGACAAGCCTGTGATAGTATGTATATATGTATATATCGAGATCACTTACATATGTGTATGTATATACATGTGTTTGCATGTATAATATGTATGTATATATATAATATGTAATATGTGTATGTATATATATATACATATATATACATACACACACACATACACACACACACACACATAAGAGACGTTTCATTTTTGAAAGAGAGTTATCGCTGATGTCCATCATGATTGGACAATTAGAATATATTAAAGGATAGAAAATAGGGATTTATTCAGGTACACCGTTGAATAAGTCGTTAAACTTGTGTAATCAGTCAAAAACAAAAGCTACAATTGAGAAAAACTGGAAGAAACAAAAACAGCCATTTGAAACATGTCAGCTGTGACAATATAATATAAAATAAATAAGTTAATAAATTAAGCAATGGAATAAGCAGATAGTAAATTGAGAAAGAAACGTTAACTAATCCAGTCAATATACTAAAGTTGTAAAAAACATTACAAGTACATTTATAGAAACAGCTATATATGCATATCATTAAATTATTCTTCAGTTCTTATAAGTCATTATATAGCATGTGGCATACCTGAACAATGCTAAATGATATTTAATGTAATATATTAATTCTTTATATAATAGTAGGAGATGCCAAAGAGACCTTGCGGATTATCTGACCCTTGCTATTTACTTCAACAAGGCGAGAAGCATATTGATGAAATAAACGGCAAGGTTCACGAAACGTTAGAATTATCAATGGATCACAATAACCTATAAACTCTTTGGCACCTTTAAAGAAAATACTCGTGAAAGCCTTAAAAGCTTAATATAATATTATACAAATTAGTTATTCTATTTGTATAAAAAATTATTTAAGTTTTATGTATAATATACATTTAAATACTTAAAAAAAAGATTTAAATATTTTACAAATTTACATTAACACGGACATTGTTTTATATAAATCGTGTTAATTTTAATCACATAATTGTATTAATAATTATAAAATATAAATATTCAATATAAATGAAATCTAAAAGAAACAAGCTCTGTTGGAAAGTTTGTTATTTTCACCAAATCACTCTTCAGTATTAATCTAGGCAAAGATTTTAAGTTTTTAATTTAAATATTTTTTTACATAAATATATTTTGTTACAAGACTTATTGACCATAAAATAGAAATTATTAAAAAAATTTATTATAAAAAATACACATTTGTTTATACAGAAAAGATGGCGGCCAACATCAGAGAAGAAATCCGCAGATTGCAGCGACGTAAACAATTGCACTTTCAGTCTCAAACGAACAGTGGCGATTCATCAGATATGGAAGGACCTTCAAGTCCTACCGGCCCATCTGGCTCTTCTTTAACTCTCTTTAGTCATAACACTAGTGGAAAAGAAAAACCACTTTTCACATTTAGACAGGTAAAATCTTCTAATTGTTTGCATATTTCAATAGTAAATACATACATCTACCTTTTGTTTATGTTCCCATATAGCACAGAAACTTGTAGGAACATTGCTGTAATGTTTGCAATGTTGCTGGAATGATCTGTATAAAGTTGGGATTCTTCATTAGAGATAAATATCGATCGTTACAAGTAAAAGTTTAGATTTTGTTGATATGTCTATGAGATTGATGTTATAGGTTGGCTTGATCTGTGAGCGAATGCTCAAGGAACAAGAAACGCAAATCCGAGAAGAGTACGATAAGATCTTACATTTAAAGCTCTCCGAACAGTATGACGCTTTTGTTAAATTCACGTACGATCAGATACAAAAAAGATTTGAATCCTCAGCTGCACCGAGTTGTAAGTACTTTAAGAATGTTTGTGCTTATACGCCGTTCATTTTTCTTATATAACACTACACAATATTAATATTTTCAGACCTATCATAAGAAAAGTTTCTTATTTATAAGAAGACATTTTTGTGAGGAGTATTAGGTAAGTTTTGTGAACATGTTCTTTTTTTCCTAGAGAAAACCATCAAACGTTTTTCACTATGAAACAATTTCAATAAGATATAAAGCAGAAGTCTCACTAATTTTTAAAAAAATATTTTATCATATTGTAGATTTCTACTGTGTGAGACAAATTTTGCTTTTGCGCCGAGGTTTGCAGCGCCGCCTCGCTTCGAGAATCACCTTTAAAAAGATAACAAATGGTTTCAGCAGTGTCTAATAAAAAAAAAAAGAACTAAAAAGGTGAAAACGGGAAAAAAAATAATGATTAATAATGTAAGTTCGTAGAGAGAAAGAGAGTGAGTGTAAGAAAGAGAAAGAGAGAGAGTAAATTGCGGTGAATTGTAAACATATTGCGAAAATTTACCATGTATACTTTCGAGACTAACAATATTTGTACTGTTCGACATTAGAAGTGCGCTGGTATCAGGGAACTGATTCTACTTATGTACAAATGTTATTACGGTTAAAAATACGATATATGTACACAGTGCAAGGCTAAAGCGCAAAGCTTAATATCCAGCTGAAAGAAGTGAGAGAGAGAGAGAGAGAGAGAGAGAGAGAGAGAGAGAGAGAACGAGAGAGAAAACTAAGAGATTTCTTTCTAGCTTGTCACATATATGGAACACACAGACACACACACACAAGGATATATTTTTCTCTTAGCTTGTTTCGGATATTGTAAAATGTGAACGGAAATTTAAGACACTTTGCGCAAGTCGTATAGATAGAGCATTGTGTTGAATACTAAGGTATTTCAATAAGTTTTTCGTTTGTTCATCTTGATGCTACGACAGTTTAGATATTGCTCAAATATATACGGCAACCAGTGCTCTGAGCATCTTATCGCAAATATGTGAAATACATCTGCGAGTTTCGAGGCTGGAGCATTCGCGAATGAAAGGATTGCCTTTTCGAATCCTACCTGCTCAGTAAAGCGCAGGATGACGTTTAGAATCCAATGTATGATTGCGTATAAATTAAGAGATTAAATAATTCTACGACTTTTACTTGTATATTAAAATCTACAAGAAAGCTACATTAGTATAATTGTAAACTTGTTAAATTGATAGTAATGAATTTGTTTTGATTAGTTTTGAAGTTATAATACACTTGTATTAGATTTTAAGGTTATTTCCTTTGGCTAAAAATTTTCTATTTCAAATAAATATACAGAATAATAAAATTGAAAAATTTTTTGCAATTTTTCTTTTTCTATCGAAAATTCTTGTAAAAAACAAAATAAAGATCTCATTTAAGATAAACTATACGAAAAGCTGTAAAAGTGTCGGGATAATATTGTAGATTATAGTAGGCATTGTACGAAGGCATTGTGAAGCGGTGACTATTTGGAATAAAGATTTCATAAAATCTCGTCACACACAGCATTTCTGTTCCCTGGTAGCAACGAATTTCTGTAGTTGTAATTTAAAAAAAAAAGTGCTGAGTAGTGAATATAACTATATACCGTACTCTTTAACTGTGCCTATTATTAGACATGTTTGTCATGATTATTATTATTATTATTATGTTATTATTTACTGTTATCGCTGTCGTAAAAAATTTTTATAGTTTGTAGCAATTTCTCATTACGTTATCGTATGCTGCGCGCGATGATTTCTTTTTCTTTTTTTACTCAATTAAGATAGGGTTCTGCGAGTCTTGGTGGCTGCGTGCATTTTTTTTATATCCCAGCGTGAAATTTTTCGTTCCGCCGAGTATTGAGAAAAAGACATTTAAAGCACCAAGTGGAACATTCTGGAAAGTTGTAAGCATACAATGTAAAATGATCTTCGACCGACTATGCCTATAGTTATGACTATCGAGGAAACGATATGTCGTACGATTTCGATGGGCATTCGAATTACTGCCTTTTTCATATTGCGTAAAAGAAAAGAAAGAAAGTGTCTCTCAGTTACCACAATATTTTTGGGAGCATCTTACGCCGAGGTGTTCACGCCCACACACGTAAACACAGAAAAGTATATACTATATTACAACGACTGTATCAACTATTGATTGCGAGAAAAAAAGAAGAAATAAATTACGGAGAAATATAAGCGGGTTTAATTACTAACGTTAAGTAATATCTACTTGATGCTCGCAATAGATACGTGTTAAAGAAAATCGTGAACACACGCGAGCGATCATTTGAAAAATTCAGGGGATTTCATTTAAGCTGCAGAAAATACCTCCATATTATATTATGTAAACATTCATTATCGAAATAAACTTAAGACTGAAGACTTGTAAGAATATTATTTCCCTCTCAATAAAATTGTTACCATTCTTCTATACTGTAGACATAATTGTTACAAACAATTTAGTTAATGATTTTTAGAATATGGCGAAAAAAAGTATATTTTATATATATACACAAATGTTTCGTATTACAATGTTACTGATTTGAATATTTATATCTTGATCGAAAATGTATAAGATTATACACTCTGTCACATAAAACCTGCAATCCTCTTAAATCAATTTTATAACGAAGTAATTTCATTAGCCGTATTATTAGTAAGTATGGCTTCGAGAGGGAAGCCCCTGCAAGACTATATGAATCCGGACTGGGTGCCGGGGACGTGTCACTTCTGGGCGGGAAATAAATTTCTCTGCTAAATCACTTTGTTCGTTTAGAAAAAAAAAAAAACAGTGCCAAATGTTTCCTGTATTATTTTTGGCCTTCGTTGTAGCCGTTAAGGTATTTAAAAAGAGCACTCCTAATGGTGAGTACGCTTAACTCTATCGAGACTTTGACATCTCATTTAGCTTTCTTAATAAGTCGCGCTTAATAATGTCACATTAAAATATCCTATAGGCAAAATTACGGTATATCTGGGCAAAAGAGACTTTATTGACAATCTAGAGCGCACTGATCCCATCGACGGTATTCTCGTCGTGGAAAATGATTACCTTCAGGGGCGCAAGGTCTTTGGTGAGGTAAGTAAAACGCAAAAGACGTTCAGTTTTTTCTTGCATAAATATTCTCAGATATGATTCCTGAAAGTCGTCCAGCATATTTCTCATTAATATATAACATTGTAATGATATATTGTATTTAGGTCTCGACAACCTATCGATATGGCCGTGAAGAGGACGAAGTTATGGGAGTCAAATTTAGCAAGGAGCTGATATTGTGTCGCGATCAGATAATACCTGTGAAGAAAGAGAAGCAGGAGACTACATTGATTCAGGATCGCTTGATGAGGCGTCTGGGTTCAAATGCATATCCATTCATGTTCCATTTTCCGCAAACAGCTCCTTGCTCGGTCACCCTCCAACCCGGTGATGATGATCAAGGGAAACCCTTAGGAGTCGAGTACGCTGTGAAAATATTCGTTGCAGATAGTGAAGAAGACAAGGTATAGAAATAGGAAATGAGACATACATGAATATAAGAAATTGATGCACAATATAAAAACAAATTAATAATTTAAACCATTTCTGCAAAAACCTGTTTTATATTTTACCAGGGACACAAAAGGTCCTCTGTTTCATTGGCCATCAAGAAGCTACAGTACGCTCCACCGATACGAGGCCGCCGACTTCCCAGCTCTTTGGTTTCTAAGGGATTCACCTTCTCCCAGGGCAAACTGAATTTAGAAGTCACACTGGACAAAGAACTCTACTATCACGGCGAGAAAGTTGCGGCGAACATCACAGTTACGAACAATTCGCGAAAGGCAGTAAAGAACATTAAGGTATAAAATTAAGAGTTCCATCCTTCTTCTTTTAAGAGATTTTTTTTTTATACAACTACACAATTTTTATATAATCTCCATACAGTTACATAATCTTTTACAGTTTTACTAGAATTAAATCAAAGAAAAAGTTTTTATTATAGTAGAATTAAATCAAAGAAATGTTTGCATTTTACGCTATTGTGTTTTCTTCGCAGTTATTTGTCGTTCAACATTGCGAGGTGACCATGGTAAACGCCCAATTTTCGCGACACGTGGCTAGTTTGGAGACTCGCGAAGGTTGCCCGATCACACCGGGTGCATCCTTTACTAAACAATTCTATCTTGTGCCTTTGGCCAGCAGCAATAAGGATCGGCGTGGCATCGCTCTTGACGGACATCTCAAAGTATGTAATAAGTTTAAATAAGTTTGAAATGATTAAACGTAATTATTTTATTAATCGGTAACTTTTGTTTTTGTTATGCTGTTAAAATATATAAGATTATATAACATAAACTTTACCAATATTATGTATATTTATTTAAAAATATTTATTTAATACGATATATAACTTGTAAAAATATTAATTTTTTAATATATAATATATAAATATATACAATATTAATATATTAAAAAATATGACAAAATTCATTTCGAGTATTCTGTTTAGGACGACGACGTAAATTTAGCATCCTCAACTTTGGTAGCTGAGGGCAAGTGCCCAACTGAAGCTATGGGTATTGTAATTTCTTATTCAATCCGAGTAAAGTTGAATTGCGGTACCCTGGGTGGCGAACTAGTTACTGATGTTCCATTTAAACTGATGCATCCAAGCCCTGGTATGTCATTTGAAATATTTTGCCATTGTATATGTATTGTAATTATCGTCATGTAACTGTCTTGATTAAATAAAAAAGTTTACTTACATTTTTGAACGAAAGATTCCGAATTTAAATAAAACATTTTAAATTTTCAATTGAGATTTGTTTAAGCAGTTTGCTTTTCTGTGCAGGCGCCATTGAAAGAGAAAATGCCATATTAAAGAAAAGCAAGAGTATCGACAAGGCACGGTACGAGAACTCCTGCTACGCCAACGATGACGATGATAATATTATATTTGAAGACTTTGCTCGTTTGCGCTTGAATGAACCAGAGTAAACCAGAGAGACAAAGAGAGAAAAAAAGCGAAAAGTTAGCGCTTTCTATCTTGCGATTACTTTTAAAAGAATCCTGAGCTTTCTGCTTGTGATGAATTATCTTTCGTGTTTAAAATTAAAAATTTAATTTTCAAATATTAATGTTAAATCTAAAATTAATTACATATAATTAAGAAACATATAACTTAAGATATTTTAAATAATTTATTTAAATATTTTGTCTTTTTGGATTCTTTTAAATCAGTTTCTAATAATAAACGAGCTGTATTAAATAAATGTAGGTAAAAAAGAACACTATTAAAAAACTACATTATATAATGAAACTGTTACTGAAGAAAAAAGTGGAAAAAAAAATACAAAAAAATCGAAAAGATAAGTAAATGTAAAAAAAGTCTCAGAACTTCTGTGCAATGGTGGTGGTTGGACAGAAATTCATTGTGAGATGAACAAAAAAAAAAAAGAATATCAAGTAAGCTTAATAATTGTGATTAAGTTTAAGAATTTCCCGTTTTACCAGAAGTGACATGGTATATTATTCGTCCCAATTAATTTCTTATGTTACGATATTCCACACATTCATGTTTATTTATTAACAAAGAACTGTTGATTAACGGTACTGTTCAGTTGTAATTACATTAGAAAATACATATGAAACTGTAAAAAAAACGCATCTTTATCTTTCTCTATTCAAATCAATTCGTCAAATCCTTCAAATGGTACAGCGAATACATGCATCTGCTACATTATTGATATAGAGAAATACATATAGGACGATCCCGTCAGGATTGCTACGTCGTTATGAAAGATCTCGCATCATTATCGAAAATTATATATTTTTTGTGGCTATACAAAATATTACAGGAAACAACGATACCAAATCAATATCAGTCTTATGCAGAGCATTATGAAGACGACACACTCTCGTTGTTCTTCGTCTAGTCGTACATATGCGAATAATATTCTTGGTATGTCTGGATATAAGACTCCTTCTCTATGGGCGTCATTTCCGCAATCAAGATGTCGTTAACATCAGTGATTGCGACGGTTTTGCCACCGACACTGACGGTCGGTACTAGTTCATCATCCTCAGAATCCATCGCCTCTATCTCACCTAAAAATTGATTCGATAATAGTAAAATTTAAGAAGATATAATTAGAAATCATCTAAATATTCTCTGCAAGTTTCTTTTTTATTACGTTTCGAGGTTTTCTATATTATATTATTCTCTTCAGATTATCACAACACGTTGGAATTATTGATAAATTTTTTCTTACCGATATCAACTGCCTGCATTTCGTCCTCCTCATTCTCGCTGCTATCACTGGATTCCTGTGGAAGCGCTGCTTTAATAGATGCCATGGAATTGGTACCGCCCTTCTTCTCGTGAGCCAACAACACCGACATGATGTCCTCGCCTTGCTTATTATTCGTCGTAGTCGTGTTTGTGGCAGTGGCTGCAGCTTTATCCAAAATGCTATCTTGCGTATTCACGCCATCAGGCTGTAAGATATAAATAAAGAATAAGATCTATATAACTTAAGACACAATTGGAAAGCATATGCAATCAGAACAAGGAATAACAGATTTCAACTATTAGAATAAATGATTTGACAATTTAAAATTTGTTATTCTCTGTTTCTGTTGCTTATACTTTTCAATTGTATTTCAGGCTTAAATAAAAAATGCAATAAAACGACAGAAATAATACCTGTGAACCGTCAGAATTAATAATTGTGCTTTCCATCATCCATATGGGTCTCTCTTTTCTGTGATTCGACGCATTGTCATCGGGAGATTCATCTCCAATAGTAACGTCCACTCTGGTGTCCTCCACTATGAAGCCTGTCATTCTGGTAGCTTCACCTGACCACTGTTCACTAGGTGCCCTAAGACTGCTCGGTTTTCTTGTGTCGACACTATTAAAAACAATTATTTTAATAAATGTCTTTATACATAAACATTTCTTTAGAAACACATACCCTCGAATAGTATTGATATCAATGGGTTCTGGTTCCAGTATTTCAGGCGCCAATTTGATCCCTTCTACTTCCCTTAATAGTATATACAGTGGCTCCAACTGTACATTAAACTTTGCTAATAATAATCTGGAATCTTTCTTTGGAAGAGCAGACTGATCTTCTTCCACTATCTCTCGACAATATGTACATCTAAACTCACCAGTTCTCATGTCAAACAGTTGATCTGCCTATATAAGAATTTAATAAAATCTGTATTACATATACCATGTATTTTAAATTAAAAATTATGCTATTTGTGTATAACTTTTAGAACTTAAAATGAAATAGATAGATACATTAGATATTTGGTAAAATCAGTTCTAATGTAGTCTAGTACAAAAACAAACCTTTACAATTTAATATTATATTTTAAATCAATGTATTATTATAGTTATTATACATCACTTAATTATAATACAATATAAATATAAAATGTTTTTTCTTAAAAATAAATGTTCTTAATTTAATTCTTAAAATTATATTAATTATACAACACTATACTTACTTCGAGATCAGTAAATGTCTTTAAACAACTTGGACACTTAAAGCTGGCTCTACTAGTTGCATCTCTCTCCTCAGTTTCCATTCTCTTTCTCATTAGATCAAGTTTATACTTCACTACATTTACGAACGTCTAAAACAAAGACGTAAACCTTTTTTAATTATTCTTCCATTTGCTAATATTTTTCATCAAGTTAAAAAGAGTCATAACCATGTTGCCTACTTTATAATTAATAAAGTAATAGTTGACTTTCTGTGCTTTGCCATCTAACCCTGTCTCCATCTTCAATCTCACTTGAATAAACTTATCACTTCGCAGTGTAGATATCCTAGCTCTTAACATCTTTCGTTCAAATTTAAGTAATTCACAAATGTCATCTTCTTTCATACCTGTAATATAGTCTTTTATTATAAAATATATATTCTCCAATTACAAAGTATTTTCTAAATCAGTGTATAATTACTTACATGGATTTCTGACCAACATATCCACAATCAAAGCATCTTCAATCGTGTAAAACCCACGTACTACAAGACGTGCCAGTTTCTTCAAGCTACTAGGTACCTCAGTGACAAGTCTCTCCTCGACACTCATATTTTAGATGATCAAAACAATTTTCGGTAATTATACAGAATAGGTTCCACAGCTTAAAAATCAATGAAATTAAGCTTATATTCGACGCGTTTTTCAAACAATATCGATATCGCACATTGTCAAATAACAATAATTGATAATTATTTAGAATACGGTCGTCACCTTCGATTTCGATGAAATTGACTTATTCGACGCATTTTACACAAAACGAAAGAATCTGTAAGAAAAAACGTTAGGACGGTCCCGCGAACCGAGATATTAAGCGTTAAAATTGATGACTATATAGAGGTTAGGAAATCTCGCTTAATATCTCGGTTCGCGGGGCAGAGCAACGCTTATTTCTGCCAAATTCTTTCGTTTTGTGCAAAAACGCGTCGAATAAGTCTAATTTTATCAAAATCAGAGATGACGACCGTATTCTAAATAATTACCCAAATTTTACCAATAATATTATTATCGTTATTATTACGTTCACTATCAGTTTACATGCTAGGCTCACAGTTTCATCATGTTAAACTTCACCATAATCACACACACCACATTCTCTAAAAATATAATCACTGTACTTGTAGAATTGTAAGTGTATCTTCATTTTTCTCCTGAAAATCAAATCTACTTGTTAAAAAAAGATATTTTACATTAAAATATTGACGAGTGGAAAAGTCAAAAGCTTCACGAATACAAATATTACACCAGGAGTTCTTACAATGGTCAAGTGGCGTCGAGTCTCGAGTGGCTCACCGCTCGGTGCGATTGACTCGCGATATGTAGACCCGAGTTCAATCCCACGTGCGCTCAAACGCGATTTTTCGCGTTTAATGAGCCAAAAAAATGGCTCCACCTGGTGAATGGTGATCAAAAGATCTATGATCATCAGCGCCGTTCGGATTCGGCGTTAAACTGTAGGTCCTATACATCAGTAGTATACATATATCAGTAGATATTTATCTCATATCTGACTGAGGTAGGATTCTGTGGACCAATCAGGACCAATCACCCACAAATCCGAAGAACAATCTGATTCGAGAAACGAATATAGGCCTCGGACAAAAGAGGTCTTATAGAGACGTCCTATGCTCCATAAGGAGATAAAAGGAGTCGTCTTACAATAGAGTCCTAGATATCAGAGAAGCGCAATCGGCTTAAGTCAGTATCGCAAAATTACTAAGAAAAGTATTAAAAATGGCGTCGTTTGCAGACGAAATATGAAATCCACCAATCGTCTATTAGTCAGCCATTTTTAATATCATTGAATGAATGTCATGATTGGCTGACAGTCAGCTAATCAGAACGCGGAACATCGGTTGCGCTTCTCTGATATCTAGGACTCTATCTTACAATAGTTAGAATTTTCTCCTGTTCTTCTTCTTCTCTTGTTATATTTGTTCTGAGCTGGAGCGTAAAGCGGGGAGCACAGGCTTTTGCATAACGCATAAAGCATGTGCATAAGGAATTTCATTGGTCCATTGACTCATGCATAAGAAAATGGACCAATGAAATTCCTTATGCACATGCTTTATGCGTTATGCAAAAGTCTGTGCTCCCCGCTTTAGACATTCGGCCGTCATGATTCAGTAATTATTTTACACATCTAACTTCTATGTAATACATAGGACATACAAATATTTCAGTTTGCTGCATATTTTATAGGTTTTAGAATTACAAAATTGTGTTTAAAAAAAATTAAAAAATAAATTAAATAATAGTAAAATGAGAAGGGTTACGAACCCAAAAGCAAAACAGTTTAAAAGACGATGACAATAAGTGTCGAAACGTCGTTTGTTTTTATCTTGTCATTTTTACTTTACTTAGTCATCATCAACCGCGACACAAATTTTGACAATCCCCTTATAAAATACATACATTAATCATAATACTTTTCTAAACTTGTGCAGAAAAATATCGACAAGAAAAATAAAAAGATGACGTTTCTTTATAGCTCGCTATAGGCTTTTCATTAGACACGCGCATGCGTATTGCTTGGAAAACTGCGTGGCTCTACTATCAACAATCAAACACTTCTGCTAAATGACTGTCAATTATCACAAATTTTTACACGTAGAATTTACATATAAAAAATTTTAATAAGAATGGCGGCGATCGATAAAGTTAAAATTATTGTAGTAGGTGACTCAGGTGAGTGTAAGAAAAATATTTAATATTTTAAACTGACAATAATCTTTTCTGGAATATTGTTGATATTCTATTGTTGATTTTATTTAAATGAAGTCAAGTAAACTTGGGATAAATATTATGATAAAGATATTTCTTGTTAACGTTGATGTTTCTTTTAATATCAGATATTCTTAATTTTTACACATTAAGGTTATGTATAATTATATATATAATTATGTGATAATATCTGTTTGTCTTTTATAGCTACTGGTAAGTACCATTTATATATTTAAAAAGGAATAAGTAAATCCTTTTCTTTTTAACTAAACTTTTTGCATGATTCATCTTCCTTTTTTTCCCCACACTAAATAGAAAAAAAAGAAAAAAATTTATTCTATAAAAAGTTCAGTTTAAAAAAAAAACAGATTTACTTAATTATATGTTTGATATTTGGCAAAAGCTAGAAGAAAAATTTTAGACTTTTGCAGCAACAAAACAAATCTAATATGTGCAGATTGTGAACTGTTATAAGAATGTATGATCTATATAATAATGATAAACATTTTTGTTATTGCAGGAGTTGGTAAAACATCGCTGACACATTTAATATGCCAACAGCAACCTATCGGCAATCCTGCTTGGACAATAGGTTGCTCGGTGGAAGTCAAGTTGCACGAGTACAAAGAAGGTACACCGAATCAAAGGAGATACTTTGTCGAGCTATGGGATGTCGGTGGCAGTCAAAGTCACAAAAACACAAGATCTGTATTTTACAATCCCACGAACGGTATATTCATATTTTATAATAGTTAAATGTACAACATATTCATATTTGTTTGACATACAAATGCATAATTGCGACATAATGTGACAGTGATTGCAAATATATATCATTCACAACTAGGCATAATATTAGTCCACGATTTAACAAATCGTAAATCACAGCAGAATCTACAGAAATGGCTAGAGGAGGTTTTAAGTAAAGATGGAACTTCCTCAAGGTCCAAGTTCGAAGACTTTGATCCTGAGAAGTTTGTGGGCTCGACGCAGGTGACAATAATTTTCCAAACTATTGTGATACATTAATATCAAACTACATAAGTATAATAAGTATAAATAAATAACACTTATTTCTAGATTCCAATTTTAGTCATTGGTACGAAACTTGATTTGATCTCGGAATCCAGTTTTGTAAAATCCAACATACACAGACGTTCAGCGACCATCGCGGAGGAATGTGGTGCCGATGAAATATTTTTGGTAAGGTCTTACTAAAGGACTACACTTATCTGATAGATTCACCATTTAAGAAAATTAATTAATATTTGATTGTATGTAAAATTTGTATTCAACATATGGTTAACACTTTTGCTTCACGTTTATTATAATAGGATTGCCATCAGATAAGATCGTTAGCAGCGGGTTCCAGTTCGTCTGTGAAGCTCAGTAGATTTTTCGATAAAGTGATCGAAAGACGTTACTATTCCTCCAAAGAAGCAATTAGTCCTGATAAGCGAAGGCCGCCACTATATACTTCTTCGATCTATCCAAAGTTTTATCATAACGACTGAGTGCCAAGAGTACTGTATCAAGAGATCTCAATTTTATTTCTTGTTACACAGAATAATCGTTCTTGTGACACGACGCGTTATAGGATTACGCGGATTAAGTATTGCAAGGTTATCGATCTCGCATTTCTTATCCACATTCCTAATCTTCCCATGGAAGTATCTCGTCAGATATGCTCAAAAGAAAGAGAAAGACAACTATCAATGCAGTGTAGATAAAAATATATTAGGCACTCGATACATCTTTCACGTATCTATATATATATTGTAAAGACATCGCATTGTATACAACACTTATTTTATAATATAACATAAGTAATTATATGAAAAAAATATACGTTATATTTTTTTTGTTAAATTAGTATAGAATATCCTATAAAGATTTCTCAACACAGCAAAAGGTATGTGGATTGAGATTAAAACAAGATGAGTTTTCGTTGATTGATCAATTGCATTGTATGTAAATAAAAGGCATGGATTGTACATTTTGAAACAAAGTAAGAATGAAAGTTAGCGAATTCATTAGATACTGATCAATGAGATTATAAATATTCTAATTTGCTCACTTTTGAAATTTTTATCTCATTTTAAGATATACACATTCGACCCGCAGCTTATAATGAACAAGATTACGTTTAAGCATAAGTACGATTGATCAATTAATGAGATAAAACACCTATATATATAGCAGAAAGAAGGCTTCTTTCTAATTGCGATTTGATTACTGGTCGCAGCAGCTGAATGTAAAACTTATATTTTTTTTATGTATTATAGTAATCACCACCGTATAAAGGTAAAGTCAAACCTTTTTTATTTTTTTTTTATTCGAGAAAAGTGTTCGGACAAAAAAATAAATTTTTCTAAAGATAATTTATAAAATAATTCATTAAAAAAATAAAATAAAAAGAAATAAAATTATAAAGATATAAAAATAATAATACATAAAGAAAATTTATAAAACAATTCGGCACTATGTGTTAATAATTTAATTTATTTTTCTTTTTCTGTGAGTCAAACTTGGACATCGCGAGCCACCATTAGCGTATTCCTGGTCTACATTGCAAATAAATGCAAAAAACGATGACACGGATTGTTCAAACTGCTTGTCAACTGCCCAGAATATTATAGTTCGTGGTATGAATTCGTTTTCGTGACGGCGCGCGGCGAACGTAATCTTTCAAAACGCACGTCCTCTGACGTCCTCGCCGAATGAGTGCGGACGCAGAGGCGCGTGACAGGTGCGCGGGACAATTCGTACATATGGTTTGAACAGACAGTTACGAAGCGGGGGAAAGCGGGCCTTTCCTCCTATAGAAGCTCCGTGGATCTCGACTTAGGATTCTGTTAGTAGTCTGTCGTGTTCCGGTCGTGAGAGTGAGATCCAGTGAAGTTGACGTGCTACCTATCCGGCTCTCCACGTGTGTGTGTTCAATTTGGGTCAGGCACGTGCATTTGCCTGCCATTTTTTTTCGTTCAAGGTTATCACATCTATACGTTAATAGATATAAAACCGATATGATATTATGTGTGATAACATCGATAAAAGAATCATTCTGCCAGATTTCTGAGATTATGGACCTTGACCAAGATTAGCTTAATCATTATTAATAACTAGCTTGTCAAGCAATACTTATATTTTTTTAATAACAGTCGGAATTATTAATTTTAATTATACAGGAAAAAAGATTAAGTATGACGAATTATGTAGCTGGAAATTTACTTTTACGTAATTCTGTCAATTGAATTAGTCATCAATTTATTAATTGAAGTCACAGTTGTCCTACATGTCTCCAAATTTATAGCATAGATGTGATGCTTGAGTAACTTGATGAAGCATAGATCTTAACAAATAGCTTTTTTGCTTTCTAGGTAATATTCCTGTGATTATGTCTTATCATCTCGCAAAGACGTGTACTAGCACAAATAGTCTCTGTCATGTGTTGACACATGTACGACCTATGATTTGCATTCAGAGATACAGCTATGCTCACGATATAAACATAAACTTGAACGGTGGACCAGTCAGTATTCTGCAGCAGAAAATAGCTAGGGGTGAGCTGATGGACGATACGTATCAGATAAAAGTGGTGCAGAGTCTGCAGAAAATTTATCAAGAAGTTCAAGATTATAAACCACAGCAATTAAATCTGTTGGAAAAATGGTTTGGCAGCAAGCGGAGGGATGCACCAAAAGGGTTGTACATTTATGGAGCAGTGGGTGGAGGTAAAACAATGTTGATGGACCTATTTTACAATTGTTGCCAGGTATCTCTCTGGTTGCTGTATGCATAAATACTATACATGGAAGGCTAAATTTAATACCTTAATCTGCTTAATGTGACAACACATGTTTTTTTTTCATACAATCTAAAAACAGAGATAACAATTCTTGTGTAATTTACGTGACTTGTTGGTTGTTATTAAAATAACAATTACTGATATTGTGCGACGAGATATCATAAGAAAGATTTTTTTTAATTGAAATAAACAAGTTAAAATAAAGGTTTGATATCTTCAATATATATGGATTATTAGCATTTTTAACTTTTGTATACATATAACTTTAAATTAAAATGAAGAACCACCATGTATTTTTCTGAAATTTAGAAATAATGCTAAAATTGCATTTATTTTTAATTTGAGATGCAACATCATATTATATTAGATATGAAGTTAGCATTAGCAGTCTACGTATATGTGATTGAAGAGTAACACACATAGCTTTCCATGCATAGTACAGAACAAAAATAAAATTATTCGGCAGCACATTATAACATATTTTTGAACACAAATGTTTCAGATTGAAAATAAGAAAAGGGTTCACTTTCATTCTTTCATGCTGGATGTGCATAGTAGAGTGCATGAGGTAAAGAAGACCATTGTACGAGATGCGACTAGTACCAAGCTGCAACCTTTTGATCCGATACCTCCAGTCGCCTCCGGCATCGCAGAGGAAACTTGGTTGTTGTGCTTTGATGAATTTCAGGTTCAGATTCATATTATTTTAAAAAGAAAAACAAGCATTATTTTGAAAAAGTATAATTATAAATAAAAGACCAATGAAAACAGATACGTTACAGGTAACAGATATTGCGGACGCGATGATATTGAAGCGACTGTTCACGGAGCTGTTTGATAATGGCGTGATAGTGGTTGCGACTAGTAACAGATCGCCAGACGATCTGTATAAGAACGGACTACAGAGAGGAAATTTTGTACCATTTATAAAAGTGCTGAAAGATCACTGCCTCGTTAATAATTTAGACTCTGGAATAGACTACAGATTAAAATCGGGATCCGGAAATAAGAAAATATACTTCATGTATGTAGAAATTACATCTGTATAATTTTTGTGATAATTGTCTATATTGTTGCTATCTAACAAAGCCGTTTAATTACACAAGAAAAGGCAAGGATGCCACGAACGACGTAGATAAAGTCTTTAAATACTTGTGCTCCATGGAAAACGACGTGATTCGACCGCGTACAATTTCCATAAGAGGACGCAATGTTACTTTTCGAAAAACCTGCGGGCAGGTGCTGGACTCCACATTCGAGGAATTATGCGATAGGGTGAGAGGTTTTCTGTTTTGTGAAGTTTTGTATGCTATGTCGATTAGAACTATATGTAATAAGTATTGATCTTACGCAGCCTCTCGGAGCAAGTGATTATTTGCAATTGAGTCAAATCTTTCATACAGTTATAATAAGGGACGTGCCTCAATTGAACCTACGACTTAAATCTCAAGCTAGGCGATTTATTACTCTTATCGATACGTTGTATGATAATAAGGTAAGAATTATGCGGCTTTAATTAGAAATCATAATATTTGCAGTTTGAGACAGAGAATTGATTATATAATACAGAGAATTTTAATAAAAGAGAACTTAGATAAATAGGGTAATACAAAAGCCATTCTTGAAAACTTTTCTCAGAATTTTCGTATGGATTGGAGCTCTTTTTCAGAAATTTAGAAGTTTAGATGTTTTCTCAGAATCTTTTAGATATGTAAATTCTGAAAGATTTCAAAATTTCTTATTTTATAATTAAAAAAAAATACCGTAAAATTTTTCAGAATTTGTAAAATTTTATCAGAAATTATAGAATTAGAAATTTTAGAAATCTTACAATTAGAATATATTTCAAAATTTACGTTTATGCAGAATTCTAAAAAAAGCCATAGATCTTTCGGCACTTTAATTTGTATAAAAAAAATCTGATAAATTTTTTAAAAAGTTGTAAAATTTTTTTAATTTTGAATTATATACGCATTCTTAAAAATTATTTAATAGCTTTGAAAAAATTTTTTACCAGGAGCAATATGTGACTATCGTTTATTAATTGTAGGTACGGGTAGTTATGTCGGCAGCTGTACCACACACGCAATTATTTTTATCGGAAAATGAGTCCGAATATACCGATGAGAAAAGGATATTAATGGACGATTTGAAGATTACACATGGCTCGGTAGACGTCGATTTCACAATGACAACGCAAATATCTCGTATGAAGAATTATTACATTATGTTAATTTTGTTTTCAGGAGGATCACAAGGCAAACATCTTTACTGGAGAAGAGGAAATCTTCGCGTTCGACCGTACCGTGTCGCGTCTGGCTGAGATGCAGACCTCACAGTATTGGGAGCAGTGGGAGCACCACAGATAATAATAGTGTTAAAACTAGCGCAAATAGAGTTTTTGTAGTTCCGTACAAATTCCCATTCACTTAAACTAAACATTGTTAATGACGATTGTAATTTTTATAAAACAATTCTCGCGCAGACAGTTATTTAAGCTTTCGTCAGGTGTGCGCTTTACGCTTGAGGCGTAATTTTTGCGCTTTCTCAGTATTTTACCTCTTAAATTATTTTGTCGAGAATGTAAGTTCCTCGATTAGTCTCTGATTACCTCTAATATTAATTTTATTTATATGATTATTTATGAGCAAAGAATCATACTTATTGTTGCCGAACCCTAATGCAAATATGTATGTTTGTATTTGTGTAAAAAAAATCTATTATATGAAATTTTTGCACTGATGTGCGTTGATTACTCGCTTTTTTGCTACACCACAATAATATCGAAATTTGATATCATATTACTTGTACAGATTTGATCATCGACGATCGGTCATATTGGGATTTTAATTATCCACAGATCCAGTAAATCTGATGGCTTCTACTGGAGCGAAGAATGAGAGAGTATCCCAATTCCTAATAGTGACACTCTGATACAAAAATTGTATTGTTTTCTTTGTTAAGGATTTGCTGAATATTGTTGTACATAAGTAGAGTTATGATAATTCTACAATGTGCTCTTTATTTCCTGTTTCTTGCTGTTTGTCTCTTGTTCACTCTTGCCTTTTTGACGAAAAGGCAAGAGAGTACATTGTAGAATTACCAATAAAGTCGCAGCATAGACTTTTGCCTAACGCATAATGCATAAGCAATGAATCAGAAACCTTCTTTCCTCCCATTTCACGAAAAAAAAATTTTGATTGGTTGATTCTCTTCCGCATCATGTAAAAGTGTACTGCGGCCATCAGAAGAACAAATGTTTACCTACCTTTTCTCTGCCGAGCTACACTAGTTTAGTATGGAGAAAGTGTACCAATATACGATAGAGCTCACAGCTCACTGTTTATCGAAGAAGTAAATTGAATGTATGTGTGTGTTTATGTATAGTTCTAAAAGCCTGTGACATTTCTTCCAACAGTTATTGATCCGCAATAAAAATACAAAATAAATTTTTTGAAAATATATAAATACAAAAAGTATTATGCTTAAAATAATTGTTATTTCTAAATGCTAAAAAATGTTGTATGTATCACATGTTATGAGTGTCTATATAGTTCTGTAATCTATATTATTCTGTCACAAAATATCTGTGCACTTTGTATCTCGTGCTTATCATGTTTATCACTTGTAGTTGTAGCAGTGGGGAATATGTAATTGTACGTCTTACTTTAAACGAAAACGCAAATCTGCAGAAAATTGGCCATATTAAATTGTTGAAAAAGATCTAGGATCTAGGACGACCAATAAAACAAAGAAGAGAAAACAGATCAACAGAGACGTTTTTGGATGTGTACATACATTAATCACACAGCCTGGATATAGTTGATATAGTTTCCGTATAAATTTATCTAAGAAATCATGGATTATCGTTTTCCAGATTGCGATTCGAACGAGGCGATCCAAAGTAATTAATTAACGCTATTAATAATTCTGATTCTATATTATTTTATGAAAGTATCTTTATATATTATTTTTTTATATAATATGCGTGTGTGTATAAATAATAAGAATTACATATAAATAAGTTATATCGTATATTATGTATAAATATGAATATATTATATTTTAAATTTACTTTTTAGGCTGGTTAACAGGTTTGGAGGCATATATTAATGAACCAGCAGTAAACAAATGTGTTCGACAAATAATTTATTTAGCAGATACAATCACTGGGGACAATAAAATTGCTTGGTTACTAAAGGCAATAACTTTCATCGATTTAACTTCTTTGAATAACGACGATACAAGCAGCGTCTTAGAACAATTGTGTGAAAATGTAAATTGGAACATGGAGTTATTATTCTTTAATGTAAATAATATCTATAACTGATTAATTAATTAATATTACAGGCTGCAAACCCTATAAAGAATCTTCCATTTAAATGGAATAATCCACTTCATACTGCTGCTGTTTGTGTTTATCCATCCAAAGTAAAAGATGTTAAAACTACCTTAAAGAAATTGAAGAAAACGGATATAATTAGGATTGCTAGTGGTAAGAAATAAAACATTTCTTCTGATCTCTCTGATGTAAATATAACAATATCTAATATAATTTTTTTTGTAAACTTGTAACGTTATATATTTTTTAAGTAGTTATATGTTTTTATATTTATTGATTAATTATGTTTTTTAAAATTTTGTTTTAACTAGATGTTATATTAATTTGATTGCTTGACTCTTACATTGCCCTTTTCTTAGTGTTGTTTATTAATACCATTTTTGTATCAGTGGCAGCAGGATTTCCTTCTGGACAATTTCCATTAGAGACTCGATTGCAGGAAGTGCAAAGTGCAGTAGAATATGGAGCGCAGGAAATAGATGTTGTAATTGATCGATCGTTAGTTTTAAATCATCAATGGATGACACTATATCAAGAGTTGCGATCTATGCGTGAACTTTGCCCGAAGAATGAGGAAAGAACAGTATGTTTAAAAGTTATAATATCATCAGGAGAATTATTTAATTTAAAAGACGTATATAAGGCGTCCATGGTAGCTCTATTTGCTGGTGCTGATTTCATCAAGACATCTACAGGAAAAGATGTAGTTAATGCGACTTTGCAAGCGGGAGTTGTTATGTGTAGAGCGATAAAAGAGTACGAAAGACTGTCCGGAAAAAAGGTATAGCAATTTAATGATCTGTAATATTCGAAAAGTACATAACATATAGCTTTCATTTTTCACAGGCTGGTTTTAAACCTGCTGGAGGAATTAAGACTGCGAAAGATGCTTTGGAATGGATGGTCTTGGTTAAGGAAGAATTGGGGAATGATTGGTTGACAAGCTATCGTTTCAGAATTGGTGCATCAAGTTTACTGCAAAATATTAGTACTGAAATTATCACAATATATGAAAACAAGTCAATTCAACAACCACTGGAAGATTCTGCCAGTACAAACCAGATATCTAAGGAAAAAAGTAAAGATGAGGATAATAATGAAGATGAAGAAGCTAATAAAGACAAAGATAAAAATAAAGAGACATTAATTAATTGAGTCTGGATAAGACACAGTGATAAAATATTTTATATTGTTTTTATATATTCGTAATTTTGATCATATTTTTGAAAATAATTTGTACGTATTAATAAATGAATAAATTTTATATAAATTTTTCATGGTGCTCTAAGAGTTAACTGATTAAAAAATTCATTTGAAGTTAAAACTAATACTGTGTGTGTGTATGTGGTACACACAATCAATGATGAGATTTGGGATTAGATTCTTCTAGGAAATTATAAAACTGATATGAAGGTACTTTTTCCCCTAATTCCATTTGAATTCAAGGGAGGATCAAAAATGGCCTTTATCACAATTCCTCCTTATCTTTTAGACTACGTCATGAAATATATAAGTAGTACAGAATACGTTAGAATAAGCTATATCGCGACGCTCATGCGTCTAAATATATCAATCAGTAAGTAGATCCTACATAATTGACATACTTGCACATAATGTTACGAACACGTAAATGTACAAGTATCTCGTTAAAATCATCTCAATTTCATTTTTTTTTAGCTGACACATGATCAAGATGTAAAAATCGCACAGATGATTATTATAAAAAGTATTTAAAGGGATAATTTTTTTGCTAAGGAGTTTACTTGAATATTTACGTGCGTTATCATTACAAGAAACATTTTATATCAAAACGTATCAAAATGCGGTATAACCAATTCATATATAAAATGCATAAAACATGAAAAAAATTATGGCGTAATGAATACTGCAGTTCTCTTTGGACCGAAAGTGTATTCATATTTAAAAATTGATTATATTCTTGAAAAAGATTAGCTCAATTTTGAATGATTTAAAGTGAGATTTTACTTTTTAGAATATATATGAGAGATTTACTCTAAAAGTTTTAAAGAGTTAATTCGAAGAAATATTCAATTTAAGGACGCACAATAATTCAAAAATAGATATATATTTAATTTATTCATCTTAATTTCAATCTCAGTTTCAATTATTATCAAATAATTTTGATCAAATAGGTTTGATCAAAAAAATATATATTCATTCTCGAGCATAAGTTTATTTCTTTTTTTTTTTACACAATACAATTGAAAATTGAAGACATTTCGATTTCATAGCTGCGGATTCTCTCTCCTTCGGGGATATTATTCCACTTAGGACCCACTGATAGA
The DNA here is from genome assembly GCF_001594065.2 of Cyphomyrmex costatus. NCBI lineage: Eukaryota > Metazoa > Arthropoda > Insecta > Hymenoptera > Formicidae > Cyphomyrmex > Cyphomyrmex costatus. Next base: position 387,642 of record NW_017275576.1, on the reverse strand, counting down.
TCCGCAGATTCGTCCGGACGGAGGCGGGCGCAATTCGCCACCGGAAATCGAGGCTCAAATCCAATATAGATCGATCAGTAAATAGATCTCGAGCCGGCGCGAGAGCCCGCGTCATCGGCTGCCCCTCGCGTAGTATTTGCAGCTTGCAAGCTTCGCTGCGTCTTGCCCTCTGGCAAAGCTTGTCGTGACACCGTTTCGGCCGCATTGTGCCGGGTAGCGGCCGGGGCCCCGGCCCGTCCTTCCGTCACCGTCGGCTTTATTCCGCACTAGTCGCACGGCTCGCCCAGCTCCAGCGGTCGTTCCGCGCGTTTCGGCCGTGTCATGCACCAGCGAATGCGGTGAGTCCCCCGGATTGCGCGTACATTCGTCCACGCGGCACGCGCCGCATCCGTCCCCCCCGCCGCGCCCTCGCCGAGTTGCCTTGGATAATTTGTACTAGATAAGCTCGGTTCGCCGCTCTCGGCAAGTAATATACACGACACCACCGAGCAAAATATATCGCACCATCGGCATACGGGATCACCTCCTCGTCATACACTCTATATTCGGATACCGCGCGCCGCTTCCGCGTCGGCATAGCGCGGATACGCGGGCCGGCGCGGCGCGACGTAGGCGCACACGGGAGTAAAACGGAAGGAGAGATTGCGATGTTGATCCGTCGGGATTATACTTACGCGGAACTTGCAAGAAAGATTTAAACTGTCCTTTAAATTTTTAGAGTGAATCTTACTCCGAAGAGCGGAATCTAATTCTTCAAGATTGAAAATTAAGCCACTCTATTTAAACACACTGGCTCAATTTTTACTCCTTAGAGTGAGATTTTACTAAAAAAATGTAGAGTACATAATATGTTGTACAAAAAAATATTAGAAAAATCGTGAGTTCTACTCGCTGAAGAAATTAAGAATTTGATTTTTCCGTTGTGAACTCTTTTTTGAAGTGGGATCTCACTTTACAAAGATTGAAAATTGAAATCGTGAAGAAGAGCGACTCAATTTTTAATCTTTAAGATTTTACAGAGAGTGAAATTTACTCTAAATTTTAGAGAGAAAAGATGTATTATTGCAGATAAATCGAAACGATCTTCCGCAGCACTAAACTCTGAATTGAGATCACAACGACTTCGATTACAGCTTATATTGTATAAAACTCCAGCACTTGTCGGATTTATTATCGCGATTTCAGCTAATGTTTTCAATTTATAAAGAAGAAAAGCTACATTGTGCAAGTTAAATTTTAATTTAGTGATATTGATATAGTAATGTGTAATAAAGTTAACAAGATCATCAATCATTTGATGACATTTGATTTTGACATACATATTGCTCGCTTGCCAATTAAAATTTATTTGTTGGCTTGGATTCTATTTAAAATTTATGATTATATTTTTAGACATTTCTTACCTTGGCACTTCACGCGTAACACGGAATCGTTGACCCCTCTCTAAATGACGCAAATTTTTATCACTCATCAGGGTATACATATAGAATTATTTGTTTCCTCGGTTGCATTCGTAAACAACGTTAAAATAGAACTGGAATCTGCAAGAAGCCCGTATCCGACTTTCGTGTTGCCGTATCATTATTACGTAACGTTTAAGATTCCGTAAAAAAATACATTATGTTTTATATTTATATTTAAGATTCTAATAAAAAATATATAAAATATTGGTTGTATATAAAATATGTTTTATATATATGGTATATAAATTTCATTAGCTTCATCATCTTATTGTAAAAATTAGAGATGCACCGGATCGTAAAATTATCGAATATCGGATATCCGGGAAGGCAATTTTTCGAGTTGGATATCCGATATTTCCGGATATCCGACCGGATTTCAGAACAAGTTCAGCTGAGTTCGCATCAATGATGCAAACTTTCAACATAAAATTTCAGCCAGATATATTGTCAGATACTAGTGATATCCGATTGGATGGCAAAAAAAAGTACCGGATATTTCCCGAATATCCAGTACATCATTAATAAATATAAATATAAAATATAATTTCAGATGTAGAGCGTCATGGCAATCAATATAAAATTTACAAAATTCGACAACACACCATGGGGCTTTCGACTAGCTGGTGGCAGCGATTTTCCGCAACCACTTACTGTTATCAGAGTGAGTTTCATATTTCTCTCATTTAGCGGTTAATAATGCTAATAAGGATGTTAAAATCACAAAATTATAATTCAAGTAACATTGTTCATTTTTATATTCCAAACATGAAATACGCAAATAGAACGTGACGGTTCTTATTTTTAATTATAACAATTTAATTATTTAAAATATTATTATTTTGGTTATTGTCTCAAGAATTAAATCTTAAAGATTAAAAGAAAAATAAGATAAAATTAGAATTGAAAAAAAATCGAACGTAATCTACAGGTTACGGAGGGAAGCCTGGCCGAATGTATGGGTTTAAAGATCGGAGATGTCGTAGTAAGATTGAACGATCAATCGATTATCAACTTGACTCATGGACAAGCGCATGAAGCACTAGTGCATGCTGGTAACAACTTCGTTTTAGGTGTGCAAAGGTAAGTCTCTCGCAAGAATCATCATCGATTATGTACGAGCTAAGGAAGATTAATCATAGCATATTTTATACAATCTCTTTTCTTTAAAACGTATTCTGAGCATAATTGTAAATGCATGTGTTTATATAGAATGATCTTGTCAAAAAAGTTGGAAAAATTAAGACATTCTTTTAACTTCTTAAATTACATTTGAAATCTTAATTGATAAATTCCTTCAATTAAAGTTAAATGTTTACATTTGTTTTGTCCATTAGAGATTACTAGATAGAAAATCATTCTATATATTGCTATTCAAAAATACACATTAATTAGATTCATGCATACATATACGTAATGTTTACATTGGATAATAACAAAACAGGAAATGGAGATAAATGACGCTCGATTGCGCCGGTTGTACCGCGGCCAAGACGAATAAGCTAGCGGGTACATAAATGAGACAGCTAAGTCGAACGCGACTCGCATAAATTAGGTTCTTGTCCCATACGGTCTCTCCCGGGAGAAATCGCTTTTAACCAATATTAGTTCTTGAGATTATTGATAGTGAAATTGCGCCACGTGTCGAGAGGACGGACAAAATATTATATTTTCGGTATTAATGCGCAATTTGTTACCGAGTTTCGATCTATTTCTTCTTGCTGCTGCAAGAGATTTTAATATCTAATAAAGCATATTACATATGTAATATATATATATATATATGTATACGCATATATAAAATAAAAGAATACAAATAAATAAATTATTTAAAATATGTCATCAATGTGGCTGCGATCAGCAGAAAAAGCGGCTTTGCAACTCTATTGTAAAATTCTTAAATAATTAGTTTATACATTTAAATCCAGTAAGAACAAGACCAATCATATTAAAGAATTTTACAACAGCTGCAAAGGTGCTCTTTTTGCTAAACGCAACCAATTTGTAGATATTACATACTTTTTGACTCATTATACTAATAATGAAATAGAATGATATAGAGACATCCAAAAGTACGGAAGAACTGCCGAGGCGCGCGAATTCTTTCGATCGTCTTACATCGTTACCTAAATCGGATTTAATTTCGAAGCACAATAGTCAAAGGCTGTGGTCAATTTAATGAGTCCCCAAGGATCTCGTGCTTAATGAAGAAGAACGGGCGGTACGCGTCGTTCATTGCCGGCATACTCTCGATAATAACTTCGGCGACGGTGCAAGAATATCCCGCGGCGTATGAGTTACGTGTGCAGCAATGTATTGCGAAACCTATAAATAGGTGACCCAGAATGAGAGATCTGTTTATCATTGGTCGGCGATTTTATTACTGGGTCCCCGGTCGCGGTCCGTCTCTTGCTGTTTGTCGCATTCGCGGGATCCGTTCCTCGCACGCAGGGTAGAACGTGAGAGCGCGAGAGATCGACACCTGGAATCCGCGCACGCGGTGCATTCAGCGTTAGTATAATTGCATCCGCGCGCATAATACCAACCGATCGCATTGCGAGCGGGAGAAAGTCTATTTTCTTGGTCGCTGTGTTTGTTGCTTGCGCAGAAAGGAGGAGGCAGGAAAGGCCGCTGAAGCGATATCGGAAGAGAACATCGTCCCATATAAGATCGCCGTGAGTATATTCGTGAGATGAAAGGTAAACAGCATCCCTGTTGTACTCTTAACTGGTGACGAGGACCACGCGACGTCCCCGTCTTCTTCCCGGGGCATATCCGGCTTTTGCCCGCGTATACTTTCTCACGTTCGCAAAACTTAAGTTTTTTTTACAAGAGTTTCTGAAAAGGAAAATTAGTTCTATCTAAATGATTTTAAAAATCATGTGAGAAAAAATGTTCACACACGTCACCAAATAAGAGTTAAGGACTCTGTTATACTGGAAAACGAAATGGTTACATTAATTGGAATTTTGATTAAAAATGAAAATCAAACCAGAATTCTAATTAATACGATTAGAATCTTCTGGTTTGTTTCAACCAGGAATTTTTTTCAGTATATGGTTATATATGTATATTTTCCTATTTTAACAGATTCTTAAAATTTCTTTTATAGTAGATAAATAGTAGAAAAATTTATGTTATAGTAGATATATTTTCATAGATTTAAAAAAATTTTATGTCATGTCAAACAATTTTTTTAATCACGATTCCTAGAATGTCTGACTTAATTATGCCGAATTAAAAGTGCACTTTTTGAACGTTATACTTGTAACAGCATGATTATCCTACCTACGAAAAAAATATTGTGATATTTTTCATCGGAAGTTATACCTCGCCTTTCAACGGGGAAAATCTGAGATCTCAAATCCGCTTGACATTTAAAGAGAGATATGGTGTATTAGAGAAAGTGGCGACGAGATGATGACGTCGAGTTTACTTATTAGCTTGCAGATTTACCGCCGGTCTTCCCAGAACAGATCTTAAAGGAGGAGACGGTGATCGAGCGATACGAAGAAGAGAATACCGTCGTCGAGCCGTTGTCCGCTGAGGACGAGATCAGGAAAGAGGAGGAGAAGCTGGCGGAGGAGAAACCGGTGGACGTCAATAGCGAGATTGTGGCTAACAAAAATCTCACGGATGATGAGATCGCTCAGCTGATCCTCGAAGAGGAGGAGCTCTTGTCCGATAAAGGATTATTAGGGTATATTTCCACAATTATTAAATCAGCTGATGATGAAACCGCGATTAAGGATTCATTCCCTTGCCATACTTTTTATTTAAAGAATATTAATTACTTATTAAGAAAACTATTTTGATTAAACCACCAAAATCTATCAATCATCAAAATATACCATGAATGCTATTTTAATGAGACCGTACAGAATTTCTTCATCGAAATGCCATTTGTTTTGTATGTTTTAATCTAAACTTTTTCTCAGTGTTCCAAATCGGAAGTTTTTTTCCTTCGTTTTTATTTACCAAATTTTCAGCTCACATTAATAATTAAAATTTAATTTCAAGAATATATAGAGCGTTCCTTTTGTCTATTTTTTCTTTAAATTATATATTTTTTTAGAAGTATTAAATAAAATAGAAAGTTTTTTCAATAATAATAAACATAACTTTCATCTTTTCCGCGTCTTTGACGTAACAGAGTAAACTTCAAGAAATTGAGACCGCGAGCCCCGATTCTGAAAGATTCAAAAGTTTTGGAGGAGTTGCAGCATATCGCGATAGCCGAGCCCGAGCGGGTGCAAGAGTTGAAGCGCGCTTCCACCTTCCTGCAAAAGCCGCAACGACCGATACCAAAGTCGAAAAACGAACCGAAGGTGGAAGAGGACGAAGGAGAAACTTACAAGGTCGTGATCAAGAAACAGAACAAGAAAACAGTAATCGCGCGTCTCGTGGAAAAAGGTTTGTTGCCACCAGGATCGGAGGCAACCATCACCAAGACACCGGAACCACCGGAACCGTCCGAGGTAAAAATGCATGAAACGGAAAATAAACTCGAAGAAAATCATCCCCTTGCCGTGTCCGATTCGAATTCCTCGTGTTCAACCTGTTCTCTCAGTAACAATTTACTGTTATCCCCATGTCTTTCGGAATCCGATTCAAATGAATTTCAAACCTCTGAGGATCAATTGACGAATCGCGAGACATATAAATGCAAATCACAGCAATGCCACGTTAAGTCGAGTCATCCTCGAAGATACAGTGCCAAATATGACGAAGTCGGAGCGAGATCGCTATTCAAGGGTCGCTACTTGGAGAACGTCCTTCGTGGTTACACTCGTTCATGCATTCTTCGCGATCGACAAGTTGATGAGTTCGCGAAGACTAAACAAGGAACTGTATACTTGAAGAAATACGATGAACTAAAAAATACTGGCCTTGATGGTTTTTCGTCAAGTGAGACCAAAAAACGAACGAGCAGATGCGCACGAGCGCATTACGCGGAAAGGATTTTGCTTCAAAACGTCAGCGCTGTTGTTACACACTTTCGTCCAAAACCAAAGGCGACGCGCGTCTTCGCTTCCAGAATGAAAGGGAGATATCTGGCGACATTTCTGAAACGAGAAAGCATTTGGCTAATGTCCTTCATTGCGACATTGTTCCAGTTTTTGTTGCAGAGACCAAGCGTCTTCGAGTCATCGAACTGGTCGAAGATTCGTGAACGACGTTTGAGTTTCAAGGGTCGCTACCTTGAACACGTTCTTCAGAAGAATGTCGGTCCTGTTCTCGAATGTGTCAAGGAGACGTACTTCATCGATGGTCAACCAAAAATAATTCAAAAGAAAAAAAATAGGCCGAAATCGATCAGGACGAAAGGACGATACATGGAAAAATGTCTCTATCGGCAGAATCTACGTCTGAAATCCGCTTTGATGCACCTTCTTGATTACGCGAAGAACAGTCTTAATAATCTCTTCGCTATCACGAAATCATCGAGAATGAGAAGTACAATGAAAGGTCGATACTTCGAACGATTGATTCGTAGAAATCTCGAGATCCTTGACTTGTTCGTGGAATACATTCGTTCCAGAATTTCCGAATGGCTCGAGGATGGTTTGTCGTGCACATCACGAAATGAATTTCCTGTCGCCACTGTCAGTACTTCCAATGGCATTGCCAGTGATTCAGCTACAAATAAACAAGAAATTGATAAAGATGCCTACAACTTAAAAATCTCCGAATGGCACGAGGACGGTCCAGCCTGTCCATTGCAAAAAGAATCGCCCTTTATTAACACTTCCGACAATCCAGATCCAATCGAAGAAGAAACTGCTAAAAATGATGGCCAGGTTCTCGAATACAATAGCAATCCAGTCTTGTTTAAAGATGCCAATGAATGTACCGACTTGGTCAAACTTATAGACGTAGTCCCAGAAGATACTGTTTCAAAATTCTTGCAGTCAACTGAGAATTACGTTTCCGCCGAGGTATTCCATCGTGGTAGCAGACGACTCTCAAAATCCCGTAAATCTATCGATACTACTTCCAAGGAGAATGATAAGGCATTGTCGAAATTTCTACAGTCGACCGAGGATTACGTTTCCACCGAGGTCTTCCATCGTGGTAGCAGACGACTCTCGAGACCGCGTAAATCTGTAGATATCATCTCCAAGGAAGATGATAAGATATTGTCGAAATTCCTTCAGTCGGCTGAGGATTACGTTTCCGCCGAGGTCTTTCATCGTGGTAGCAGACGACTCTCGAGGTCACACAAACCAGAAGAGCAAGGAGAAGAGGATGTTCTGTCAAGTGTCCTCCGCTCCACCGGCGATTACGTCTCCAGCGAGGTGTTCCATCGCAGAAGCAGAAGATTATCAAGATCGTCCAGGAGAGAATCTGTTTCCTTTGCAGCCTCTACTCTGTGGGGCGGTTTGAAGAACTTCAATCTGCCTTGGTTTTCATTCAGAATCACCAAGAAAAGTACAGAACATATCGGAAATTGTGAGGAGAAGGTTGATTCCGAAATCGAGCTCGACAATCGAAGATTATCATTCGTGCCAACAATTCTCTATCAGGGTATCACGAATCGTATCGGCATCGATTTCACAAAATTGGTGGTTTACGCCTTCGTACCTTGTACTTCAATTATCCTTCTGTATATGTATAACTAGTCATCTAATAATTATCTGATGATGTTTGTACCCTGTTTTGATGCATATAATTAAACTGCATACGTAATTATAATCGATACAAAACTCAGTTTGATTTTTCAAAAATCGAATATTGCGTCAGTTTGTTAATTTAGATTAATACGAATACATCTCATGATTGTATTTAAATTTTTAAATAGATATTATTTGTCCTAATCTCTCATAGATACTGTGGATCAACGTGAAACACACACCCGTATGTGTATATAAAAATGTCTCGTTAATAATGTGTCCTCAAATTTTAGTGTATAAAACCATATGTTTTGTTCTTGTTACTACAGTAAGTGTTACCGGAGTGAATCTATAGTAGAATAATTGAAATGCAAACATATCTAACGTGAACCAATTCAATACGAGTCCTCAATTGTGTGAAACATGTTAAGTACCTAATTAAATTGTTGAAAACGGTAATCCATATTTGATTTTTTTATATGTATTGATGTATATCACAACCGTTCATCTTACATAACAAAAATATGAACAGCAACAAAAAACATTAAGCTTAAAATTTTATTTTTTATTATACATATACGAACTGCAATTATCGTATTATTTTATAGTTTATTCATTTTTTATTCTAATTATTCAAGAGCATTTATTATTAACTTGATTTATTATTGCTTGATTTAATTATAACATATAATTAAATTATGCATTAAGTGCCGGTTCAATGCAGTATCTATTTTCAATACAAGATGTTCAATTTGATTATTTAAAAAGGTAGGTATATGTTCAATAATTTTCCAATGATTTTTTAAAATAAAAATTATAATATTTGTCAATTACCATAAAAATATGGTCATAACTCTTGAACAACTTTTTTAATAAAGATTAATTGCACAGTTATTAATTTTTTAAAATAATATATCTAAAATATAGTTTTATTATTTTCAAAACAATTTTTTTAAATAATTGTTGTAATATACATATGTTTGTACAATTATTAATTTCATCTTTGATATCGTCGAACCTTCAAAGATTATCTTTCTATTTTTTACAAACTAAAAATAAAAATTATTTATATAGCACAATTTGGTTGCACAAAACTGCTTTCGACACATATCTCGCACTTTGTTTTATCAACAACAGTTATCCTTTGTTGCACAGATAAAAAATAAGTGATATTCTAAAATATATATTAAAAAGATTGAACATGTGAAAAAATCTTTGATAAAAGCGAGTCATCCAGAGATGAAATCTTTTCATACAATATTAATATAAAATCCTTTAATAACAAACTTGTATTCAGTATATTTCTATAATTTAAACTTTTCTCACGGTTTAGACAACAACTCCAGCGACACAAGAGTTCGTATGCAGGGCAGAGCAAGAGGGAAAATCTGATTCACGTCCCGTATCAAAGGCAGAAGAAATAAGAGAAAAGAAAGACGACGAGATCGACGAGGACGAAGCGAAAGAAAGACCAGAGTCCAAGGAGGAGGATCGTCCCGAATCTTGTAAGGCAAGATTAACGCAGGACGAACAAACAGTAGCCGAGGAAGATTCGAGCGTCTCCACATCGGATCCGGTGGCAGTAAAAATCAATAACGAGAAGATTAAGCAACTGGTATCCACGGAGATCAGTCTCGAGCAACAATTGGAGAGCGTGCAGCGACAATTGTTCGCTCTGAAACGGCTACCGAGCGAGATCGAAAATCACCTGAAGATCGTGTCCGAGCAACTGCACAAGATCATGGAACTTAGTGGCGTGCAGCGATCCCTTGGCAACGGAAACGGTGGCTGCCGTGAATCGTCAGGTGACCGAGATTCACGTAATCGTGTTCAAAATAGCCAGAGCGGACCTTGACGATTATTCTCTAGGCATATTTTCGAATTTCGTCGCTATGCGACTTCGATTCTGAATGAATGCCAGTTCTCACGTCCGTCACATTAAATTAAAAAATTATTAAATTCAAAAATAAGCGTTCCAGTAGAATTCAATAACTTTATTTTTCTTCAAACAAAACATTTGTTTCGACATTTTACACTTTTCTTTTTAAAAACGTTAGTTCATTCATATTTGGATCAAGTGTATATGAAAAAATGAAGCCTAGATTAAATAGAGAATATCTATAATCTAAATTTTTTAAATTTGTAATTTTGGAATCGTTATTCAGAAGAGAATATGTCACGGCAAAAGGAGGAGGAAGAGTTGAAGAAGCAGGAGGAGGATACTGACGAAGAGGATGAGGAATTTACGGAGACTTACGATTACATCGAAGAGATTGCATGTTTGGAACGAAGGACGTCATCGAGGTCAACGCCGCAAGTGATTGAGCCCAGTGATGACGAGGGGGAAATGGAGGAAGAGGAAGCGGAGATGAAAGAACTGGACGGTATGATTTCCGTGAAGAGTGCTGACGAGGAAGGAAGTAGAGTAAAAAAGTTCATCGTCTCTTATGAAACTAAAGTTTTAAAATCGCCCAGTCCAGCACCATCGCATGGTAACTATTAATATTATTTATACTCATACATGAACTCTCTATTGATCTCGAACTTTACAAAAACAATATAATAACGATGAAATATAGCTTTATGAGTACGCGAAATTAAAAAAAAAATATTTTTCGTATTATGTTTGAGTTTAGATATAAAATAATGTTGTAAAATACAACCATGCTACATTATAGGAAGTTTCGAACCAGATCCTAAACTGTCACCAAAAGACCAAGTTATACAGGAACTCCAGGTATCCGATGAATATAAGAATGATCTATGTTCTAGGATGAAATAATTTCCCTTTACACTATTCGTGCTAAAAAATTACAGACCCGTTTAAATGTTGATGAAAGTTCGATCTATTTTAAGATCCCTAATAAGTTAATTGCGTGCACGATGAATCAAATAATATGTATCTTTCTTATCGATTGATAAGTTCCTATTTTGTGAATTTATTGTTCCCACATCACCTTTTTTGCAATTTTTGTATTGATATTAAAAGAATTTGTACGTGTCATGAATCCGAATCTCGTAATTTTGCTTCCTTTTACATGACTGCTGCATGGTGGACATTCAAATTCGAGCAAAATCGTTAACTTGTATTTTACGTTTTAATTTTCAGCAAAGGGTGCACAAGAAAGGCAAAAAACACTCGCAAGAGCTGTGGCCGCAGGCTAAGCAACTCGAACTTACGCAGGGTCGTCGATGGAGATGCCCGAATGATTTCTTTAACGATGAGATGATAGCGGAAGTGTTGTCCTGTCAGGCGGAGGTTATTCGTGGTAAAGCAATGGGGTAAGTATAATTTTATTCGAAACACAATTTCAAAACGAATCCAAATTGTACTATAGGATGGAAGAAATCCCAAGAAAGATATTCCGATTATTCTGAAAGTTAAATTAACCGATTGTCCAGAGTGAACTTCAAGAAGTATGAGAAGACGAATTTACCAAATTATGATTACCTGATGAATTCGAGTGTTTATAAGATGATTCATAAAATGGAGCGAGAACCGAAAAGGGGTATCCCCGCCAGACCCGCTAAAGTCAATGCGGCGGAAGATATAATCGAAAGAGTTGTAAGCCTCTCTTTGTAATCTTTCACGGCTGTCAATATAAATCGCTTAAGCAGAATGGAGGTGATGATAATTAATTGTGAAACCGTGACAACCAAAATATTTCTTAAGCGATTTAAAATGTGTTTACGGAAATGCTTTAATGGGGTTGCTGGTAGCGGATATCGCCAATTAATCATTGTCATCCCTAATTGTGTTATCTGATCCTACCTATAAATATTACATTTTACCTCATTTTAAATTAACTAGAATTAAACGGATGATATAATCTGTATAAGTAAATATAACTTCAAATAAAATCCGTAATAACTCAGTCAAACTATAACATTAAATAGATAATTTTTTAAGTTACTATCAATATTATTAATTAAGGAAAAAGGAAAATTTAATTTTCTTTAATATATTTTCAGAAATCACCGGCGTTGAGTGTTATAGATGACAGGAGCGCTCGAAGTGTCAGCCACTAATGCAACTGCAATCATGAATGATTAAAATATAATATGACGTTTATACGCAAGAAATTTGTATGTATTTGAAGGATGTGTTAAATCTATGTATCTTAAAAATTAAAGGAAATAACTAGAAATAACTAGAAATGTAATTATCTGGCATGTTAATCGCGTTTGAAGAATGTCATCGCTGCACTATTATCAATACAATGTGATTGTAATTTTAAGCACGTATGCGTGTACGTATGTTCGTATTTAAACCGTCTCGAGAAAGATTTTCCCCACAATGAAGAGATCTGCAGCCTTTTTCAGTTAAATTTACATTCGAATCAATTAACTCAATAAATTTATAACCCTGCGGATCTGTTTGAGTCTATTTGATCTAAAATGTATTAATTTATTATTTTTTCACTTTACTTAATAATTTACTTAAAAACTATTTTTTCTGTTTTCTTATTTATATATGTATATTAATGTAAGATTCTTTTTTCTGAACATTTTTATCTTTTATTTTTTAAAGCCTTTTGATCATATTGATCTAAACGATATAATTGATAATAAAGAATATAGATTGACAGGATTAAATGCGTAAAATTTTTGAAGTCTAATAAACATTTAACTAATTTGCAAAAATGTGACTATGCCTTGATGCCGTACACTTGTTTATAACTGTAAATTGCAAAATCATGAAATTGTATATCCTACAAGAATAAAATCAAGCTTCTCAAAATGTATGGAATTATTTTTTTTTATCAACAATATTTCTATATTTATATCACACAGATCATCTAATAAGCAGGTATGATGAGATATTTAGCAGGTGCGCGGTTGTGCCTGGTAATTAATTGATTCTCAAGGAAAGTGATTTAGAAAGTGAAGTACGTGAAAGTGGCGTCCGTCCATTTCACTCTGTATTGACATTTGTGTTCGCATCCATTCGCTAATAAGAGGACGCTAAATTATTAGTATGAACTGAAGGAGTCGTTTGCCTATTCGCGTGCTCGTTATACGCATCGGAAACCAATAACATCACCATTAGTTTCCATTGGTTTCTCGAAGCGGTTGCGGGTACACCTCGTGTGTCATTATCTTCTATTGTACGCGCGGAATCAGCCTTCCGTTCAATGCGGATTAACCGTGGCGATTGCCGGATCTCCGGAACACGTGATGATCGAAGTCGACCCAGAAAGGCAAACTTCCGAGTAAACGACCGCGATTGTCCGCTCGCTCGGAAATCCGCGCGAGTCGCGGATGAGTCGCGGAGCATACTTTCTCCTTTCCGGGGTTTCCGAGGTCCCTGTTATCCGCGTCTCGCGTATGCGTACGATGGGCTGAGTCACGTCTGCCTTCCTGGCCGATGAACTTCTTTTTAGTTTTCTCCCTTTCTCTCTTTCTCTCTCTTTTACTCTCCACCCTCTTTCTCTTCCTCTCACGCTTAGGGTCTCCGATCGTGACGTCGGCCTCGAGCAATTTATGTAAAGCATTCTAAGCATGATTCACGAACTAGTTCGCGCCCTCGTGACCGCCACCGGCGCAGAATGCAGTTGCCGCGAGCACGGGTGCGTCCATCAAGGTGTCCTGTCTGCGATTTTTCGAACTCACATGTTGCATTAATGTGTTACGTATCGAAAAAATGCGTTTTATTTTAGCTGTATTTCAGTGAAACGTATGTTATTAATGTAAGATGAAAAAAATCATATAATCTCTTTCTTTTATACGGAGGAATAAAGAGAAGATTCTTTTCTTCGATATAATTCACATGTGTTTTTGCCGCGCGTCAATTTCGATAAATTTATATCTGATTGCCGAGAGATTTAATGGAAAGCATGTAACACAGAGCACTATAAGATTTATTTAACGAGTTTCCATTCATGACCTCCTACGTGATCTATCGATGACGATGACTATAGATCTATCTTACTATTCTCATACATACAGCCTTCGAGATGCAAAGAAATTCCGAACATGCATGCTTGCGTATTTAAAAAATCCAATTCCTTTTTACACACGCATTTTAATCCCCAATACATAATTAGATTATTTATGTCCTGCGCATTTTTTTTAATATTAGAAGCGTTTGGTTAAATAATGGTCTCTATCTTTTTTTAATACACAATTTCATAATGGAATAATTTGTTGCTTTAGCTCTACCAACTTATATTTCTAAAGATGTCAAAACATAAAAATTATTTAATATTTTTTGTATACTTGTAAAAATAATAAAAATTAATTTTCTTGACCTTTATGTATAGGAGCGTGATATCATCGTGCTTTAAGAAATACACATTAATATACACTTTAATATACACATCAATGAATAAAAGTCGTTCTTCTTCTAAAAAATATGGGGAACAAATTTAAAAAAAAAAACGATAATCAAGAGAGAATGATCGAAAAAATAAATCTTTTATGGTTTATTTAATTAATGTCTAAAATAGCTTAGAATTTTAAATTTTAATTGATTCGTACAATATTAACTATGTGTATCTTGAATCTTTACAAATAGCAAGACAAAACAAGACTCTTTTGTGCGATAAAGGAAGTATTTAGAAACTCTTTTTAAAAAATTAATCTTAACAGTTTGTCAAAATTTCATGTTACTTTAAAATAATTAGACCACGTCGAACAAAGCCAGAGAAAGAGAAAGGGTGACGTAATTAGTAGCGAAGAGGAACGGAAAAGACGCAAAATACTTGCGCGGTCTTTTTATCACGGTCATCGAGATGGTCAACTCGACATTCCCGATTCTGTTCCATCCTTTTCCCGTGATCTAGTCCTCTTCTTTCCGCCCCGGCGTTATATCTTATTGCGTATATCTTCCGCCCCTTGATTCCCATCACCGCGGTGTAAGAAGCACCTTGCACGGTGCACCGGACGCAACGTTTGTGGACGTGTTCGGTCGACAGAATTCTGGGAATTTTATAATGGATAATAATAATAAACAATTTATCCATATAGCAGTCTTATAGATTAACTTATTATTAGTAATTTTAATCGGTTATTTTGATAATAAATTGAGGGAACGTTTAATTTTCTCCTTTTACTCTTTAGCCCCGCGCTACCTTGATTCTTTAGCCTCTATTTAGGACGTCGCTCAATCGCATTCCGTCGCAGACTATTATTCCGCGACCTTGTTTCAGAATCCAATTGTCTTCGCTTCGTAACTTCGCAAAGATGGTCGTCACCCAAAGAATTCGCACAGTTTGGATATTAAGAAAAATTCCAGCGAAACCAATTTACATTGTAAAGGAATGAATGATTTCCGTTTTGTTCCCCTTGCGCTAATAAGAAAACTGCTGAATCCGGATATCTTCTCGAACAATTTCAGACTCAAACAGAAAACTGTTCTGTCAGAGAATCCAAGCGCTGATTTTGAAATCAGTCGGAACTTAATACTCCTTCAATGAAATTTCGTGATACATTTTCACGGTATGTCGCTGTCCGAAGAGATTTCTTGCCAGAACATAATAATAAATTTGTCTCTCTTTCTCTGTATATCCCCCGCCAGCTGTCCTCTATCAACCATACATTTCCCTCCTTCTTCCTGCTGGCTCCCTCCTGCTATTCCTTCCCTTTCCTTCCGCGCTCACGTACTCCTCCTCTTCGTTCCGAATCGCGTGGCGAGGAGGCCCCGCTGTCCGACTGACCGTCCTCGGCGCCTCTTATACCTTTACTCCGGTCTGCGCGTTCTTCAGGGAACGTACGTGCCCGTTTCACGTTCCACTCGAGAGAGCGCGATACATATACCCCCCTTTTATAGAGTACGTACATACGCAAACGGCCAACGAACGGACATTGTCGACCCAATTGTCAGTGGTGCATCGCGAAGGTAGCTGAACCGAGCTAGGGCTCGTTCACCGATAGCCGTCGACAGTTCTCGAGATCGTTTACCTCGACATACGAGCGACAAGTTCGGGCAAGACAGTGATATGGCACAACTGATCAGCGTCAAGCTGTCCAGGTTCGACGGGTCCCCTTGGGGTTTCCGTTTGCAAGGCGGCAAGGATTTCGGCACACCGCTCATCGTCCAAAAGGTGAGTCAATCTGAATCGTCTATTTCATGACAGAATTTTATATCAGTTACGATATTTATTTTCAAGTATTTTATCAACTGTGATACGAATACGAGTGATAACGTATAAGGGTCTTCCATAAGTCTCTTTATAACATATTTCTCATACTAAATATTAAACTAGCGTTACAATATTCGTAAAATATGTATTAAAAAATTGTCCAATCATTACATTAATATATAAAATATTATATCATACAAAACAAATTCTAACAGATAATCCACATATTATGCTATATTTTTATTTTAAATACGTTAAATATCGTGTACCTAATGACGCAAGGATATACATGACATTACGATCGAGATTTAAATGCGCGAGATTCAAATGTGTTTTATATTTTTCCATGAGTTTCTGCTGACGAATACGCTTCCTATTCACGGACCTGTTTACACGTTCTGCCTCCTATCTCAATGATTGCTTATTACATATAACGTTTTTTGAATATCATTGAATCATCACGAAAGAATCGCGAGAGACTTTTTGAGGGAGCGTTTTCAAGAAGCCACTTGAGTTGGATCTCAAGTTGACTGTGGCAGAAGCAGTAGTAAAAATATTTCATGCAGCCGTTTATATATAGCGATGTTTTATATGGCTATTTTCATCTGCTGTTCCTTGTCGTTCGCCTCTACAACGTTTCTCGATAGTCGAATAATTCGACAGTAGAGAGGATCGGGCCTCGATGTCACGAAATGCCGATCGTAAAATTAAGAGAAGCTATACAATACTTCCGCGTGCATTCACTTCTAGACTTCTTTCTCGTTTGTATATTTCCCTTCGCGTGTTGCTCGCAAGATATCAATTGCCACAACTCGAGCAGAATAGGATTTTCATTGAACACGAGGATCGATCAATGTTCCTATTTGACAATTGGAATCATCGCGAGTAAAACGCTTCCTCTATTGCAGCGATTAATCTCTCTTGAGACGTCGACGTGCATTTTCTATTGTGTAGTCCAATATCCGTATATAATTTATTTTAATTACAATAAAATCTTACAAACATATGATCAGATTTTATTATAACTAAAATACATTTATTATGTTACGTAATTCAATTATAACGCATATATGTGATACCTTCGTCGTACCATTGGAGATTTTTTATAAATTTTGTGATGTAAATTTATCCTGTGGCGTGTGAATGAACATTTGTGAATCTCCGATACGCGGAAGCGGATAACGATAATGAACTCCGAGAGCAAGATGAGCGGGATGAAAGTGAAACGCAAACGGAATCCCTCGCGACTCGTCCTCGGAAATGAAATCAAAGGCTGAAGTTGACAGGCGGACGGCACGTGTTGATGTTTCGTAATACGAACCCCTCGTTCTCTTCAGCGTGCGATCTAAAATATCA
Source organism: Cyphomyrmex costatus (assembly GCF_001594065.2). Lineage (NCBI taxonomy): Eukaryota > Metazoa > Arthropoda > Insecta > Hymenoptera > Formicidae > Cyphomyrmex > Cyphomyrmex costatus. Next base: position 370,128 of record NW_017275576.1, on the reverse strand, counting down.
AAATCAATTACCATGAAAATCAGAATGTTGAAACCGCCTCTTGTTTTACGCGACGAAACACATTTCGAATACACCCAATTCGTAGAAAATATCATCTAAAATCAGACTCTTCCTTTAAAGTTTGTCCAATTTGAAATAAAATTTAGAAAACTGTTAAAAATCCGAGCAGTTTATCTAATCATTATCGCACTGTTTATCATTATTCTCTTCCCTCTCTCAGCGAATCTCTCAGCGTTGACACTACAATCAGCAGAACTCACGTTTTCAAAAGGATAGCCGAAAGCGAATTTTTCTGTACGAGCTTTTTGTAGCCCTTCACGACCGTGAGACATGATCGGGGGTGTTTTGATATTACGATCTAGAGGAGCCACGTATGCATTACGTAATGCAGTAGCAAATGCCAAATTATTTCACGCGCATCGGCAGAAATCGTTGCCAACTACGTGCGAAACGCCGGGCTCGTCGCCGCCGTCGCCACCACCGCCGCCTCCGTCGTGTTTTGGCGATGCTTGGCGCTGTAACACGAGAAGCTTTTGGCGAACATGTAGAGTCACTCCGCGGATTCTTTCCCGAGCGTAACTTTTTCCGAGCGTTCGAGCAGCGTTATACGACCATAAGCGCTATTATTAAGAAATGTTGGCACGCGAGTGCCAATGTCGAGAGCAGCGGCGACCGTCGCTAATTTAGCGACAGCTTTCACGCGCGAAACTGAGAAATTCGACGACATTCTCGTGCTACTGTAGTCAATAATTTCCCGCGCGAACGTTTTGTTGACAGAAGTATGTTTACGCTATTTCGTCTACGCGTCATATTTGAAAACCTCGGATTGTTGTAAAGTTCACTTCGCTCCGAAGGCCGCTCGCGGGCGATATCTAAAACGCAACTATTACAAAATACACGCGTAATAATCGTTAATTAAATAATAATCCAAAATGTGTAAATATTGTCATTATGAAGTCTTACTCCAAAACAAAGGATTGAAAATTAAGCTACTCTTTTTATAAAAATGGTTTGACTCAAGTTTTCACTCTTTATATGTATAGTGATTCCACTCCAAAAATTTAAAGAACATGTAACTCTCATACAAATAATAATGTGCAGAACTTCGTATTTGATTCTTGAGAAAAATATGTATTTTTGTGTGTTCTGCATGAAATATATATTTGATTGAAAAAAATGGTCTGATCGGATTAAATAATAATTCCGATAGAAAATGAACGAATCAGAATTTTCCGGTTAAATTTACTAGAAATCTAGTTGAAATAACTAGAATTGCGATTGATATAATTATTCTGATAGAAATAAAAATGCTATTAGATTTCACTAGAAATATTGTATCAACCAGAATTCCGGATTATCTTAACTAGAATTCTAATAAACTTGATCAGAAAATTCCGAATCGTCCATTTTCAACCAGAAATTTTTTTCAGTGCAAGAACGGCAGATTCCTCGAGTCTCCTGTTCGCACACTCAGACCGTTTCGCGGATAGTAACGCGTTTTGGTAAAAGACCTCGTCGCGATATCGCGCGATCGAGTTCAAGTACCTCGGGTTGCGAAGTAGAAATCGCATATCGACGATCGCCTCTCCGCGTGAATCTGCGCGAGACGCTTTGACACCGTCGGACTCATATTTCTCGCCTTTCCGAGAAAGCCTGGGGGCGGCCGGACGCTCGCCGTATTTGCGGCCTCGTAAAATAAACGAACCACGTGGTGCACTACGAAGAAGGCCAAGTTCGAAACGCCGATTACGAACAAAATCATTTAGCGCAGCCGCGATAACTCTTCTAACCCTTCGAATAATTGATCATACGCGTTTTCTTCGGAGTGTCGACAAGGAAATGCAATGTCGACATCCGCGAATTATCTGTATGCTACCGTCGGCAATTCTGAAACACAATATTTGCACAATATTTTACGCAAGATGAAAATCAGACAATTCGACAAGAACTTCATTTTTCGTTTCATAGTTACTCGTTTTTATCGATTCTGTCAGATTTCTTGCTTGTATAGAGACAAAATTGAAAATTGTTTTATAAATTGCTTTAGTGATAAAAATTATTAAGTTATTAAATAAAATAATATGCACCTCTTTCTCCTTTTTTCAACATTTTCATCAAAAATTGACATATATACACGGATTAAATGTATTACTATGGCATTATTATAATTATCACGTGACTTTCCGATCCCTACAATGCTATATTATTCGCGTAGAGATTCCGTGTGACAATTCCGTGATTTTGTTTTGAAAGTTGGAAAAATGCGCTCACGAGGATTAGCTCCGATGAGGAAGAGAAGAAGGGAGAGCATCGTCGTACGTCGCTGGTAATCCGAGGCAAATTATTTGGGCGTTCTATTTCTAGAAGGTGCCTTTGCGAAATCCGCGCGAGTCGGGTCGGGCCTCGCTCGCCACGATGATGGCAGCGATTTCGACGGCGACGTCGTCTTCACGGGACCCACGTTTTCTTTTCGAGACAAATAATGCGGCCGCGTGTATCCGGTTTACAATCCCGTTGAAAAGAAATCGTAACGATTTCTGTCGGCCAGCGCGGACAGAAAAATATTTAGACTCGCATTTTTGGAGGCTGCAGCGTAAAAGATGTTAGGACGCGTTTAACGTGATTTATGAGTAAATATGGACAACATAAGCACGCGAACCTCATCGATCATCACGGCAATAAATATTTCCATCAGTAGACCGACCAAACTCGTGTAAATCGACAAAAATACATATCTCCTCCTATTTACGAGATAGGAATAGTAAGCAAATATCGAGGGATATCTCCAATATAATCTTAGATACGAAGAGTTCACGTGACTCCGATTTTCTTGATGTATTTTCTATTATAACGAATACAACGAAATACCAACAATATATAATTTTAGTACAGTATAGTATAAAGAAAGCAAACGAAACTTTTTTATATTCAATGATGTGTAAAATATTAATTCTAATTTTAATGAAATGATCGTTTATGTATCAGTTGTAATAATTTAGTGTAATTTACTGTGCACTCTCATAATACATTTTAATTTTTTAAAATGGTACTTTAGTATCATATTCCTTGTGTGTGCATATATATATTGTATAAAATATATTATATATAATATGATATATATTATTAAAATATACATAAACATATATATTATTAAAATCTTTCTTGTTTTAAAACTGTTTCATACGTCATTTTTATACATTATTTGAATAGATAATGAAGTGGCGAGTGGTATCGGACATCTTAAGTAGTCGGCGAGATTTGGTTTCTGACAGCTGCGTTTTGTTCTAAAATATGGGAAAGGTACGAAGCATAGATCCCCTATGGTTTGTACCAAGATAAATGGGAAAAAGAGAACATGATATTATTATTAAGAAAGTAAGAAATAAAGAAAAATATAGGACGAGTGAATGGTATTCTATATAGTATTTAAGTAAAACTATATTAAGAGATAAATTAAAAGCTATTGAAGTAGAACAGAAGATAGCATTAAAACCATGTACACAACGGTGAAGCCTAACCTAACCAGAAAAATATATTAAAAAAAATATATTTTAATTTAATACCATCTTCCCATTAAAAAAAAAAACAAGAAAATATAATATTTAAAATCTTGGCTATTTTCCATTAAAAAGAATAAAAAGTATTTTTAAATATAAGAATATATTATTTCATATTCGATCTTTCTCTATGATTTTTCAAAAATTAGGATTTGCTATGCGGCAGTTTTTATCGTGAAATATTTTTCTTGCAAAAACGAGAGATTCTATCTGTTTGCGTTTTCCGTGATTCCACGGTTAGTGCATCGTTGCGGTGGTGCATCAAAGCGTGGGTGTTCGCATTACATGAATATTTTGCTGGAAAACGACGAACACGCACGAGTATTACGTTATCGCATCACAGAAGGACTCGACACGAATTGCGAACGTTAGACGATTGCGACGTCATGCCGTTGATAAGAATTTTTCCAGGTGCGAGGGGACCGCTGCAAGTGAAAGGCGCGACGAGAGAAAAAGACCTGGTTTCAAAAGAATTTTTCGGCGTTTACTAACGTCACGCACACATGGCGTTGACCTGATAACTACATATCGTTTTGTTAATTAAACTGGACTTCCTTATGCGTTATATGCATAATGGAAGTTTAACGAGGCCATGCAGGAAGACATTTTGCATTACGCCTTAATGTTTATATAGGTGTATTATTTATTGACTACACTGGATAAGAAAATTTTATTACAAGCAATTGGCGGAATGAGATAAATTAATAAATTCATCTATCAATTTTAATTGACAATTTTACACCTTTGTCTCAATTTTTTAGACAATTTCGATGAATTCAATCTATAAATAAAACTTCTAAATAAATCTTCTTTCTGATAAAGGTGAATATACGGTGTGTGGCAACAGTTGACGATTTGCCAAACACGTGGGTGATTTAACGCGAGAATAGATGTATTAGATTACGTTATCGTGAAAAGAAAATTTTTATAATAATATTCCATCTTCATCAATACTCGTATAGTAACACAATAAAGGAGCTCATTAAATGTAAAAAGGACTGTATTGTTTTTTTTTTTTTTTACAAAAATAATCGCTTTCAGGAATATCGCGTTCCAATTGCGATACAAATCTATGCAATCATTTTTGCTGTTGGCAAAATTTGAAACAAGTGTCAACGTATACATTGCAAAAACAATCGTTTGTCTTAATTCGATAAATGTCATTGTATAAAAATAGACTAGAAGCGTTCTCTATAGAGCTGTTGGACAGAAAGTTAAGCATTATCTTCTTAATTTTTTAAAATAATTAAAATTAATTATCAATATGCCCATATTCTCGTAATTAAGGTAATTAAAAAGTTGTAAAAATTGCAAGAAGCGCTACACGAAAATGTTAAGCAACACTCAAAAAAATAATCTTCATTTTTAAGCGATTAAGCTATCTAGTGACAACGTGTAAGTATCATTATTAATGATAATAGCGTCAAGTGGGAGTTTTTAGATACAGAAAGGTGGTGTGTTCATCGAAAATCTCAAATCTTATCTGGTTTCTTATCAAGCAGGAAGCGCTCCTCGGTTTCTATTTCACGTAAATATTTGACTTTTTCATCGACTATCTAAAATTATCCCTTCGAGCAGTGCTTCGACTGTGCGAATGCGAGTTCTGTTTACGCGGCTGCATCCGCACCATTGCGCGCGATGCAACTGGGAAATTACGACGCGATATGTTTGCAGAGCGTGAGGCGAGAGTGAATCGGATTTCGCGCGCAGGATGTTCACGGCTGTCGTAATGGGCCAATCGTGGTGATTCGACCGAACGACGACATCGATGAGGGCGGAAGACGAGAAATCCAATTTGGATTTCCGCGAAGTGCATTCGCGTGCGATTTGTCGCGTTTAAATGAGGACAGAAACCGAGAAAATCGTCCGTGAATCCTCGGCCAACGATCCAAGAGCGACAAACTCGCTTGCAAGCCAATTTGCTTTCTCCTGCTTATGTCACGAAAAACTGCATAATTTTTCGCAGTTCTCACACAATATATAAATAGTAACAAAGTAATATAACAGCATTATTAGCCGACACAAATCAAGTTAATTAATTAAAATTATTCTACATTTATCACCATTAAAAAATAATTTACTTGTAAATACTAATAATTTTATGTTTAAAATTAATGCGTGACGTGTGAAAGAACAAGATAATTAATTGCTCACATTGTGTATAGCAATTAAAATTAATCGCTTATAGCATCACAGGTAATTAAGTTAATTAGTTATGATAAATTAAATCCCTACACGTGTAACATCATTGTATGTTCTCAGAAAAGAACAGAGAGCAGTGATTAATTTCCATTGTTTTTACAAGAGTTATGCATATTTTATACGTAAATGTGGCACGAATTTAAATTCCTGTGAGACGAAAACTCGGGATTTTTGGCTGCTCTAGCGAACCAGGTGATATTCGGAAGAGTGGAGTAAGAATATAAGAAAGAAAAAGAATGTGGAGAGAGGCGAGCATAGTGGTGAGAGATTTGCGTTGCGTAGGTGTCTTGGCTCAACTCTTTTAAAGATTCGAGCGAGAGGACGACATTGCGCACGATACAACGACGTTCCGAAAATGCAAAACAAAATATTCTTCATATCAACAGACAGACGATAACGCTCCGTGCATTCTTTTAATTGTTATTATAATTCTTAAATATAAAAAATCTAAATATAAGTATCCAAATTGTGAATATATAAGTGTCAGCATATATAATATTATATATAAACCTTAATTTATAGATAGTCCCCGATTCTTCGGGGAATTTCAAATGCCAACGAAAATGACTCAATCATGACGTAAGAAGGTCAAATTTACATCTCAAATAAAAACGTTTCGACACATTTTTGAAAAATTATCGCACAAAGCAAGCATCAATTTCAATAACATTATGATAGCATTATGATAGCATTCGCGACAAATGATATTGGAATGATACGTGATGAGAATAACGCGGATACTTTGCGAAAGATCGAGTCATGCGTGCGGCAAACGGTAGCGAAAGAGAGGAGAAGAAAAAAAAGTCTCGGCGACTCGACGAGACGCCACGGTGAGAAATAAAAGCGATATTTTTATATCCACAGGAGTAAGCTCGGTGGCGCGCGTCCGCCACCGGGCCTCAGCCTCTATTAATATCCACGGACTGGGCTTCCTCTCAGGCATTCGTAGCAAACTCTCTTTGCACGAGCAGTAACGGCGAGATGTGATTGGCCGCCGGAGGAATGAAATTTCCCCGAAAAAAATTCCAGCCAGTCGCAATTTGGAAAAAGATCGTTGTCAGTAGATATCTAATTGTAAGATATAAATATGTAATAGAGCGAATTCGTTCACTTTTATCACACTAGAGTAGAGAGTGCGTACTAAAAGCTACATGAAATTCACAAAATTAAAAATATGTAAACATTTAAATACCCAATAATGATATTGTTATGTTATTTAAGATAATACAAGTGTATTATTTCATTGTTACAGTTGATTATATTATGCATTTAAATATTTTATATAAATTAGATGAAATAAAGACAATTGTGTGTGTGTGTGTGTGTGTGATAATAACGGTGTATGTATTAATAGAAATCAAATTGAGAGACTTTTTAAATTAGAATTATCGAACAATATCGTTTTGCAAGTAAATGAAGAATAATGTAAAAGAATTGATACAATAGATATTAAATTAATTAATTCTCAAATAGTTTAAACCGAATAAAACACTTTTTAAAAAATGAATATAATAAGCGACTAATAAATCGGCGGGAAACTCGGCGAGTGAAATTGTATCTCGATGACGAAGCCGAAGTTTTCAGTGCACCGTTGTCGTAAATGTCGATTCGATTTCGAGAATGAGGAGAAGATAGTGGGAGGCGGTCGTGGGAAACGTGCCAAAAGTCGTGGCAGAAATCGGTCTTCTCCCGTTTGTTTGTCGTGGCCATACCACCTCGTGAATCCATTGGTAACGCGACACCCCCATCGCGCCGGCGGTTGTGTCATGATTACGATCGCCGGATAGTCGAACTTTGCGTTGAACTATATATACATTCGCGAATCCGCGTCGTAGAAAAACAAAACCAATAGTATCAGGCGCCATATGTCTTCGTCGCGCGCGTAAACATTTGTTCGGTTTTACTAAAAGAACGCGAAGGCAAAATGCTTGAATTTTCAAATTAAACTACTGCCAATCAAAACTAAATTCGAAAGCTGATCATATAATAATCATATAATATTTTTTAAAACGTGCATTTATAAAATTTCAGTTTTTTTTTTCAATTCTAAATATTTGGTATAATATTGACTCAATAAAATATTTTATTCAATATAAAGTTTCTCCTTAAAATGAAGGCGATAAGAACACTTGCGTTTTTAATGGAAAAATTTAATTAAAGTCGATAAAAAAAGTCTTATAAAAGATAATATAGGAAACTGGGGCTTTCTTGGCACGTAATTCCATCTTGTCAATGATTCAACTAGACTAGGTGAATAACGAGCAGGAGAATTCATCACATCTAAGTGCACTCAACGATGCAATCCAGGATGAAATCATCGCCGTATTTATGCTGAGTTGAGTTTATGTTAAAACGCGCGTGACAAACGTCATCGTTCGTCACTTTTTACAGACGGTTTTTGACATGAGCTCATCATGTGCCGGAATTCCTGAAGTTATCAGAATTCATTCATCAGAAATGATTCACCCAGGCACCGAAACGTACCCTCTCGCATGCACGTACTCTTCCTTTCGTTGCGGTCGGCGACGCGTATACAAATATTAGCTTAAATGCTTCGAGGAACCCCGACGGTCTGATGAATCAAGAGAGTTGACTGAAAACGTTTTCAGTATTTTTTTTTTTTTTTTCCGTGATCGTCGAGTAACTCACCCGCGTTTACGCGCAAACAAACACTCGCGCCGTGTTTGCGAAAACCGATCGCTCTCCGCTTCGCGAAATAATCGCAAACGGATTCGTTCGGCTTGAGACGGAAATATTTCCGTTCTCCGAAGTTGCAATATTCCATTTTCTTATACTTTTTAGATTTTATTGGTTTTGTTTAAAAAAAATTTAAAGACGTAGGAAATTCGAAAGCTCACGATTACTAGTAATACTATGAAAGAAAAGAAAGTGATTTTTGCAGAGAAGTTAAATTGAAGAGATTTTAAACGAAATTAATTCCGCTTCGAACGGTCTTTAAATCTCTCTCGAGTGTCACACGCGTTCACACTGATCTCGAATGCATTCTGACGGTGTACTCCTCTATATACAATCCTTTGTGATTCCTTTCAACTGTCTCCTCCGTCATGCCGACTCATACGCACCTCTGAGAATCGATTTTACTTTCACGGTCCCGTTGACCTCCGTTTTCTCGTTTTCGTCCCGTGACACTCGGTATGCCGTGGGTGATCATAATCGCACTTCTGAAACTATTCTCAATTTCAAATCTTCCCGCATCGATATGCATCTCTGTACGAGAATTAAACATAAAATAAGAATCAGATTGGCCCAAGAAATCTTTTACAGTAATATTAATTGTTTTAAGAATCTATCACACAGATCGACATCGTCGATATTTGGCACTTTGCAAATGATACCGCATGATTTTTCGCGCATCATATACGGTTATGCATTCGTCTATTGTTATACTTTACGGTAATAACAACGAACGGTTTGTTTGAAGAGATAAGATCAATGTGCGTGTACGCGGTCAACCGTGCGTCGATAATTTCGGTCTGACGTCTATTTCTCCTACCACAAGAGCCGGCGAAGGCATTTAGCTTAGTTTCTCTTCGATATTTATTTCGTCATCGCCGCATCGATATATCCGACCTCGAAGTGAAATGACTCAAGCAATAACAAAGGTCGAACAACATATTCTGTTTCTTTCCGCGTTTAAATATATATTATATAATATAAAAGTATTAATATAAAATACATTTCAGTAAAATAACTTTTTGCTTATATAATTTTATGAAATATTTACGATTTAAACGGTCATTTTTATTCTGTTTAATCTACTTCTTAAATACATTCATATATATATATACTGTGCAGCTGTATAATTAAAATATAACAAAATTTAACACTGCAACATTTATATCAATTATTATAATATTACTGTACTGACGCATCCAAGAAATTTTGCAAAGTAATAGATCGTTAAAATACAATTCCCAGAAACTGAAACGTATAACAATAACAATAAAACATTAACGTACGCAGTTAAATTGTAAAGTTAAACGTTCTCATATTAATCGCGATTTAAAAGTGTGCTGAAAATGCATACGTTTCGAAGTTTCTCTCGATACATCGACCAAGGAAACCACCGTATGCAGAAAAATGTGAAACGCGTCTCGCGTTTCTGCACGTTTTGCCGGCATAAAATGCAACTGGTTCGCACGAATGCATTCCCTGTCGGCGCGGCGTTTTTGAGGGTGTTGCACGTATGAACGAGCCTTAAGAGTCCTCGTCCTGAGCTTAAGTGAGACAGAGAAAATAAAGGAGAGAGAGAGAGAGAGAGAGAGAGAGAGAGAGAGAGAGAGAGAGAGAGAGAGAGAGA
>NW_017275576.1:335732-359977 GCF_001594065.2 Cyphomyrmex costatus | reverse complement strand
AGAGAGAGAGAGAGAGAGAGAGAGAGAGAGAGAGAGAGAGAGAGAGAGAGACAGACGGAGAAAAAAGAACAGATGCATTCCAACATGGGAAGGTGGGATGGATCCGTCTCTGATAACCCGCCCATTGGAATGCGTACCTCGTACACCTTGGTGTATTCTCCCTCTCAGTTTCACTATACACCAGTGCATCTACCTATACATATACACACATCGCGCATATTCGGCAGTTATTTTTAGAGCAATTCTAACAGGCGGACATGTTTCGGACGCAATAACTGACATTCGAGAATTTATTCGTCGAGTAAATCGCAAGATTAAATATGTGGCATTGATTACGATGTATAATAATTGTTCAATTGCTGGGTGTGAGAATAATTTTCCAATATCGAATATAAAACAGGCGCAAAACGTAGGGTAAACATGAAAATTTATATAAAAGCGAATTATATATTCGTAGTGTTTCATTATTAACATCCATTGTAAGACAAAAAAGTAAAAATACGCATTGCAATTTATCTTATTAACATGGCAATATTTCCTTTAAAGAATAAGTAGGAAGGAATTAATGAAAATCGTACACACAAAACATTTTATACGAAAAGAACGATTTTGCTAAAAGATCTAAAATTTTGCTGAATATAAATCCGAAAACAATTTTGTTGAAACATCAAAATAATTACATTAGAAATTGAAAAATGAATGCTGCAAAAAAAGGTTGGTACTCTAGTAACCAGTTTGTATTTCCAACAAAATTGTTCTTAATATCCAGCAAAATTTTATATTTCTCAGTAAAATCGTTTTTCATGTGAAATTAAAAATATCTATCTGCGTTTTTTTTAATCATGAATCAATTCACAAATTCAAGATACGCTTATAGAACGATTTCTTTTATAATTCTCCCTCCCTTTAATTCGTTAATTCTCAGAATACAAAAAGAGAGATGCCGCGAGTAATTTTTCGATTCTTTACGAACCACGCTTCACGGAAACGATCGTTGCATCTCCAAAGATATTCCTGTGCGCGTTCATTCATCGACTCTCGCATTGACGTCGCAATTACCCGCTGAATGGAAACGATTGCGGCCGTGGATGTGTCGCGTGCATCGGAACGAGCATTTGATACACCTTGATGCATTCTACTTCTCGGCTGCTGCTGCGATTTGATTGCAAATGTACGTAACGACCGCAACGTGTTCGAGGAGGTTATTTTTAGACCGGTCCAAGACTATTTTTAGAAGCGGTCTGCCCACCGGCAGCTTAACCCTGACTTACGTCCCTATGTCTTCGTGGACACCGCAGGGACACCGCGAAGATCGGTGGACCATTAAGCGCATCAGCCGAAAGACATGCGGTCGCCAGAAAATGAGCAATGCACAAAACACGCGACGTACTTTCTGGTCACTCATTTAAATTTTTAATATTCGATCCCTCGTCACTGAAGCTCGTTTGACTGTTATAAATTACGATACATAATGATTATTATTCATCAATGATAACAGCGGAAGATAAAACCAATTTTTTCATTATTCACGAACTTTTTAACGACATAAAATTGTACGTTGTTAAATCATATTATATCGTCTTACTTCAATTAAACACTCATCAAATAGAAAACAATGATAAGCACATGTATACCTATAGAGAATATCATGATCGTAAAAATCTTAACCGTGAAGATCGTTCCAAAGTGGTGTGCGAGACTATCGGAGTTTATCGGAATCGAAGACGAGGCTGAACAGTAAAACTAGGTATTACGATCACACAGGGCGATGACGCAAGCTTCCGAGCTTCTATTTGTGGCAACTACAGATCAAACTGTTCTCTCAAGCTCATGTTCTGATTTCGCGCTGATGTGACGTTCCGCGCACATGTATGTCGAAGAGTGAAAATCTTGAGATTAAACGGAATTTTAAGATAAAGAGAATCTAATCTTGAAGAGATTCTCAGAGAAATCTTAACTTTAATGGGAAAGATTAATGAAAATCCGGGAAAGTATGAGGTTTTTAACTGTAGCGTGTAAAGATGCCTATATATTTTCGAAAGTGGCATTTTTATGACTATAAGCTCTTCCATTTCCTTCCATTAGATGATTAGACAGTTCTAGTAGAGCTTTTCATAGTTCTCTACAGTTCCTAAAAATAAAGAAAGAGCTCCACATTTTTTTATACTAAAAAGCCAAAATCGAAAAAGTAATAGCTCGAATTTTGTTTAAAAATAATTATAGAGCATAGAATTCTACTAAAACTAATGAGAAATATCACTGAAATTACGATAAATTATCAGCATGACATTTTTTTTCCAAGATATGAAGATATCTTAAATGTATAATAGAAGTATTATACATTTAAAGTCTATTGAAATTGGTTATTGTTGGAATTTTGTTTCCAAATTACATACATATATATATATTATGTATACAGTATACAATATATGCAAATATATGTTTTTTTAAATCTAGATCTTGATCTTTAAAAGAAGCATTGCAAATTTATCGGAAGCATAATGTCTTCGATAAATTATGCAAGAATACTTTTATAGTTCTTTTTAGTATTTATTCATTAAACTGTTCGCTAAAATAATGACTTTGGAAATACCAATATACGATTTGCGAATAAATAGTAATAAAAATTCGTTGACGTAATTCCCTTCGTTCGTCATCATATTTATGATTTATAGAATGCAAAATATATATCGTGGACACATGTATTTCCAACTGCCTACGAAGTGACCCACTTTTCAAGAAGAAGGTGAACAAAATAAGCTCTATTTCATTGGGATATTTTACGGGAAGACGGTTGCGCTCCAGTCGTGCGACTAATAAAAATAACAGCGATATATTACAAGACATATTTATAGAGAGAAAAAGAGCTGATGGCCACCTTCGCACGATTGCTTACAATTAGGTCGAAGCCTATTAATTATGTCTGATGTTCTGTCAGAATATCGTAGAATTACGACCGATTTAATAACGAATCGCTCGCGTGCGTCTTCCCTCACTGCTCGATTATTATATCTGTCCATGCAATGAATAATGCGTCTTTGTTCGGTGATTAACCGTTTATATTAATTTATTTAAACGTGATACTACAAATCAACGAGCAATTTGTAGTAATACGAAAAAAAAAGTATTACAATGCATTTTAATTTAGCAAGATAGTTAAAGTAGATTGTCATTTCAAATTATTTTCCTTCAATATTCAACCATTTTTCTATGTTCAACAATGTAATATTTGCATTGTTTATTTTCAATTTTCTACACATGAAATATTGAAAAGTTGTATCATTTGGACAAAGCATTCAATGAATTAATTAAATAAAGTCAATATTAGATGAGGCTTCACAGTTTTACATTTTTATATTAATAATATTCAATAAGTTTACATAAATTCTTCGCTTTTTTATTCATGGTTATAATATATTAGTCGACGTACAGAAGAATCTTTGTTAATTTTGCCCTCATCATCATCGAGCTGAGTTTGTAATTAGCACGCTCGATAAAAACACCGACTCGTAAAGGACCGCTTGATTTTTTTAATTTGGGCGCTCTTCTGTTTTCTCTCAACTTTCTTCACCCCATCTCCTTTTTGTCAACCGTCTCCCCGCCCCCTGACGACACCGTCGTCTCTAACGTGAATGGATGCATAGTATCCAACATTCGAAGCGTAATGACGTGTGTGCACTTAATATAGTGGCTCTAGAGTCTGAACTCTGGAGAAGAGAGGAAAACTTTGGCGACGCATCTCACAAAAATAAGCCGGAGATGCGAGACAAGAGTTTTAAAATTTGCAGCTGATCAAGCCCTTCTTTTATTATATTTTCAGATTAACACTGCATTCTAAAGTGAATTTAATTCCGTGCGGTGTTTATGTAATTCTCACCGTGTGGGTGTTAATATTAACACTAAGTTAATATTAATACTAATAGCGAGAATTATATAGACACCGCATGGTGTCAAATTTATACTAATATTTTATAGAGTGTGTATACTTGGATAATGTATAAATATAACTGTAATCAGAAACAATGTAATAGTTTGTTAATCCAGATATTCCTTAGTATAAATATAGTTCTGCTTTAATTGCAGGTTAACAGCGGTTCTCCGGCGGAAGCTGCCGGTCTTAAAGCTGGCGATGCAGTTATTAAAGTCAACACCACTGACATGTACAATTTGAGGCACAAGGACGCGCAGGATGTCATAGTCAAGGCCGGAAACAATTTCGAAATAACTGTCCAAAGGTAAGAAACCGACAATGAGTATAACAAAACTTGATAAACGAATGATTCAGTATTTAAAAATATACTTCAACAATATCAGCTTGACGTCAAACATTAACGTCTAATTAACGTCGTTATTGCATTATCAGCAAAACTATCACGACATTCATTATTCTAAAATTCTCCATTGTTATAGAAACATCGCTAATCATATGGAAAAAGTGGCTTCAGTCAATAGTTGTCTTTCAAAAAAAATTATGCAATGTATAATATGCGACTACATACCTTTTTAAGAAAACAATTATGCGTTTTCTTTACACTAATCAATTCTCTTTATTATTCTATATACAAGTATTAAGATACAGTTAGCAAAAAGTGAATAATTTACTAATAGATAAGATTCTTCCCGATTAAATTCAAAATAGCAACTTTCAAATTGGATTACGGCAAAATCTATCTATTTTTTGTGATTAACCTGTGAAGATTCTTAAACAATATTTCACAATCTACAAAATACCCAATTTGAATAAAACCACTTTTTTGCGTAATAATTAATACAGAATCTTTTCAGATTTTTATAGAAAATAAAAAGGAACCAATCTCTTTATATTTATATATCATAAAATTTCCGCGCTTTTATAAAAATCGTTTAATCTTTTTTGCATTCTGAACAAAATGTGTGTTATCCTCATAATAGAAATGTTATATTTTTGTTTAAAAAATTGCGACCGATGTATAATTCGAAGCTCGCCGTCGCGTCGTCTTTTAACGGGCGATAAATTAACATTACAGAGGCGGCAGTACCTGGAAACCGCATGTGACGCCCGTAACCACAAGTTTACCGTCTCCGATGCACACCGCATCCGCGGGTAACATCGCGCCAGTCACAAAGACTTCTTTGGCAGCGAAAAAACAGGACGGACCTCTCATCGGCAGTGGACACAATTTCAGCCCCAAGCCATTCGTTAGTATCGACCGTTAATTCGCGTCTGCTCGCTGCACTGATTCTGTAACAAAAATACGAAAGACAGTTATTTTTCTACACCGGAACGTAATAATTTTCAGCTTAACGGCACCGGCGATGGTCCAATTAAATCCATCGTGAACAAACAGTATAACAGCCCCGTAGGGATCTACAGCGAGGAAACAATCGCGGAGACACTGTCCGCTCAAGCGGAAGTCCTTGCCGGAGGTGTTCTTGGGTAAAATCGCGAAATTGGATAGAAAGGAGAGGAATAATCAATGATGGGATTAAAATACTTATTTTATAAAATTATTTATAAATTATACGATATCGAACATCGTTTAATTTATCAGTTAATCTCTTTAATAAGTATTATTAATCAATTAATTTTGTTAATTAGCTTTACAAGCGTAAAAAAGATTTATTTATAAATGCAAATATTGCAGGGTAAATTTCAAAAAGAATGAGAAGAATTATAATGCTGAGAACAGCGAGGTTTTCAAAATGGTCCAAGAAGCGGACAAGGAGCCAAAGACCCCAGAACCTGGTTAGTTAACAATCTACATAATACAATTTCTAAAAAACTTGAACTCGTTAATACTTACAATTAATTTTACTGTACAAGTTTACATACACAAAAATTATACGAGATTGCTAAAGATTGCTAAAGAAGAAGTAAATTAAAACCATTAGTTTATGATGCAGCTGGAATAACTTTCCTTTTTTTTCATTTATTTATTTATAATTTCAAAATTTATAATATCAAACTTTTATAATGAAATTTTTGCAAATCGAATAATTTGCTACTTATTTTCTATGTGTTACTGTAATCTCTTGATTTGCAATATATTTGGTACGTAAAAGATACTTTTTAAAATTACGTAAAAAAAATTTATAATTATTCTAGCTGAAATTTATCTATCTGCAGTAATAAGTTAGTTTGATACCACTAGAATACTAGATAAATAAAATTTTTCTAAATTTATCTATCTGAAAAATCGATGCGTTCTTCGGCTGGGCCAGAATTGGTTCCAGCCAACCTGTTGCGTGCCGATACGATAACTTGTTTGCGAAATAGCGGAACCAAATGTCGTGAGCGGCGTGATAACGCCATCCTCGCCCGCCCTGGCAGGACTGAGGCCCGTCCAGGCGCCGGAAACGAAGCCGCAGACACCGTCGACGCCGCAAACGAGCCTACCACCAGGACAGAGCATTTGTGCAGAGTGCGAAAGGCTCATCGTGTAAGTTTATGTATTCGGGACGCGTTTTGGTTTTTACTTTCAGAGGTTAGACAAGGCGAGAGGAAATAGACAATCACGATGAGCCATCCTGCGACGACAATCGTTTTCCATTTGCGTATCGAATGTCGTGCGAATTTTCAATTTTCAGATTAGAATTTTGCAAGTTATATGAGATTTATATCAGTTTATTTAATGTATTAATTTAATTCTTAGACAAATTAATTATATACATATATTAAATGAAATCTGCGGAAGTCTCTTTTAGATTATTCAATAATCATGGTTTTAATCTGAGAATGCAAAAACTCGCATGAACCGGCGAACGCGATCGCCTTCGTTGAGCAGTCATATTTGATTCGATACTTCCCGGTTGTTGTCCAGTTGTTATGGCGCTTTTTCTCTACTTCCATGTCGTAGTTTCTTCAAGGACAGAATTTTACTCCTCGGTGAGCCACGCGATTGGCGGAAGGGCCACTTCACCGAGGTCACCTACGCCTTTGCTTCATGCTATGGGCGGTGGTGGTAGCGCACCTGCCGATAGCAGGCACTTTGTATGGATGGACGAATCGTATGGGAAGAATCGGGAACCACAACCGCAAAAGCAGGAATCTTCTGCCGGGTCGGGCTCGTCGACACCGGGCGGGGTCGTTTGTAGCAACTGCGACCGAGTGATCGTGTAACTATTTACGAGCGAGACTCTTGCCACCCTTGTGCACGAAACGGCCACGGCGAATTTCGTTTTGACGTTTTTAAAGTGTTGGCATTCGCATACCGAGAGCGATACGATGTGAAAGAGGTTTTAGAAATTATTAACATAACGATTCAAATTCCTAGAGAGTCTATCAATCGCTAAAGATTATCTGTATAATGAAAGTCGTTAGCGCTTTTTTTTTAATTAGTCAAGTTTTTGTTAATAATAAATTTGTAAAAGTCATTTGAACAACAAATTATTAATGTTTGCATACAATCGAATAAACTAATTCTTCAAAAATTGTGAGTCAAATTCACACATTATTAATATAATATTAAAATATGATATTAATAAAAATTTGGGTTAAACTTTCAGATTTTTTTTTATTAGAACATTTTAATAGCGTTAATCTGTTTTAAATATCAATAATATTAGAAAGTGTGAAATATTATAGAAAATAATAATAGATATAATTCGTAATCTTATCGTTTCTCAATTTGCGATTCACATGCCATCGTATGATCGTCAAAAGTGACGCCGTTCTGAGTTGCTCGATTGTCGTATGCTAGTATCATCTTAAAGATTCCAATTCGAAGAGAACATGTGCACATCTTTTTCCCTTTGTATCGTATATAAATTATTTATATATAGTTATAAAAATGTAGAGTTCTGTTATTGGATAACCATATGCAACAGACATTTTATATCGGATAACAATAATATCAGCCCAATAATAAAAGCGAATAGAAAAATTAACATAACAATTTTATAATTTGTAAAAGTTAATTTACGCGATAAAAGAAGTGCACATTTATCTCCTTGATGAATTCGAAGCACGCCTTTCTCTATCGCTTGTTCAGGAAGGCCAAGCACTTCAATCGTTGTGCATTTTTGTTATCACTGTTATTTCTGGAAGAATTCTGATCATTCGAGCTTATAGCTTACAACCTACTGGAAGTCGTATCTGGGCGAGATAAAAGTTTCTCACTCGCTCACAGCTTGAGTGCAGTCCTATCTAAATGTCTCTGTACTCTGCACTTTTTACTCTCTTAATAGCACCTTTCGCACATTTATAGCACACTGAATGACTGACAGTATAACGTATAAAAAAAGAACCGCTTTCGATGTTGTGAATATTTTTGTGGATTTTTATTTTTGTCACATTTTTTTAGAACAAAATCTTTTTGTAATACTTTTCTATCTCTAATATTTTTCTACGCTCGACGATGGAAAACACAATCTTTTTCTGCACGAAAAAACTTACTGACGATATTTTACGACTAACAGATATCTCAAGTTATACTTGATTTTTACTTTATTTTTTGCAACATTATAGATGTTATGATAAGTATATTTGTTTTTTTTTTTCTAAGAAACAAATGATAAGCTACTATAAAGAAATACAATATCACGAAGAAAACAATCCAACATTACTCTTCAAAACGTTCACACATATTATCATACCTACCTAGTTTCAAATATTAGTTACTTTTACAGTGTTATATTTTTTGAGATATTCATTCCGCTACAAAAATCAACTCTAAGTACGTTCTTTGTAGCTTTACTTGTCCCATCGCTCTCATTTGAATATAATTCTCGTAGAGATTATATACATATAAATAATTAGTAGTTATTCCCGGCCTCCTTCGTCGAGGTATCGAGTTTCTTTTACGTCTCTTTCTCTCCTTTTTCTCGAGTGAATAGTAATAAAGTTGTAAACTCACGTGGCACATCCGACGCACCATCATCTCGTCGTTCATTGTTTTCACATTAAAGAAAATCAATTACTGCACTGAGATGCAAAATAATCGCGTTATTAATCTACTTATTTTCCCTCAGAGGTGTCTTCGTCAGGATCAAGGAGAAGAACCTCCACGTGGAATGCTTCAAGTGTTCAACCTGTGGCACGTCTCTAAAGAATGTCGGTTACTACAATATCAACAATAAATTATACTGCGATATTCACGCGAAACTCGTCGCCAGGCAAAATGCTCCGGCTGGTCTCGTACCTCTTACTATACCACCGTAAGTTATATATAACATACACAGTACTAGTCTTAAATGTTGCACGATTGAAAAGTTTAATATAAAATTTTCTACAACATAAAGATAAAAATAACGATAGAATATATTAGGTATACATAACAGAAGTAAAAATATAAATATGAGTAAATAATGAATAAATGAGAAAATGCAAATAATTGACAAGATATATCCTTTACGATTCGACAGAGGTGGCAAAGCACCAGCTAGTACCATTAGCGCGGCATTGGCGAGTGCACCTTTATCGCCACCCCTCAGCAATCATGGATCGTCGCCTCAGCCATTCTCCGTGAGTTGCTTCATCATAATTTGATTCTCTTTACGAGGCATGGTCACGAGCAGACTTTTTCGCGCACGCATTTTCTTGCCTGTTTTGGCATGGCTTATGAAGCGAGTATTTTGTATTGAGCGTGTGGCTTCGCTGCGCGTGATTTCACGAAATTTCTTACTATCGCGAATCGGGCGCGAAGGTCGTAGCAAAATTTCTCGCTCATTAACGATTTCTCTCTCGAATTATACATGCACAATTATACAAAATAATAGTATAACATGGATATTTAAAAGATACAAAATTTGAGAATAATTTTAATGGTTAAATAGAATAAGAGTTTGTTAAAATATTCATGTATCCAATATTTGAGAATATATTCTCGCGATGTATTTTAAATACTAATTATAAAAGAAAGAGAGAGAGAGAGAGAGAGAGACAATTTATTCCTTTTACATTCTTACAAAATTGATAAAGATAGTATGAAAAGGATTTATGACTTCGAAATTTTCTTCAATAAATGATAAAATACTTGATTATTATAATTTCATAATTATTGCACCGTGTGCCACGAAAAATCTATTTCCGACGAGAGGAATGCGCGCGCTTATCTTGAGAGCTTAACAAGTGTGGTCTTTGCTTGGCACTAATCGCTTTTCCAGGCGTGCAATCGTACCAGCCCCGAGTCCGGATTTCAGCATACATGGCGATCGACTTCAAATACAAATGGATGCATCAAGAACGGTGAATGCAACGGCGAGTCAAAAACGTTCACGAGTACGATCACCATCCAAACAGGTGGCACAGAGGTTGGCAATGTGCTCGATTTCTACATTCGCTCATGTTAACGTACCTTTCATCGTGATTTCCTTATATGTAAATAGTTATTAAATAATTACAAAATGAAACTGACGTAATCGAGATAAAATATTGTACAGTAATTTTTCATTACATATCATAAAATATGTATAACATATCATAAAATATTACATTATGACATATGTAAATATATTCATTAAATTGAATGTTAGCATGTCACATTTTCAATTATTGTTTTCTTTTTAATTAAAGAATGCGGAACTTTTTTATTTTTATAGAGAAATATTTAAAAATGTACTAATTTTACAAATACACATAAAGTGAGATTTGTGAAGTTAGTACAATATTCTATTGATACGAAAAAAATAAAGCTCCTTATAAAAATGATAAAAAATTCTGCAATTTTTATATTAAAAAAAAGAATATGAAAATTAATTATTTAAAAATATATCTATATATATATATATCACTAGAACTCTGTTTAAAAATGATTGTAGGGTATAGAACTCAGAGAGAATTAATAAGAAATGTTGCTAGAATTGTGATAAATTTTTTCCGCAAGTGTCGCATTGTTTTCTACGTATATATATTTTATATAAATTATTATATATATGTATAAAATTTATTATAATACATTTTTTGTATTTATGGACTATATACGGAACGAGAAACCTCAAAATTTTTGTTATTGGTCAATATACTAATAATTATCGAAGCGTCATATATACTGAAGTAAAAATTATTATAATTTTTAATCAAATGTCCTTGAGAATCATCGATTACCTAATTATATTAATAATTATCTTCGCGACCGGCTATTTCGAACTCGTGACTAATTAGTCTGTCGTAATCGGGAACGTTTCTGCCGATTCGTCTTTTCTCTCTCCCACTCTTTTTCACTCCCTCTTTCTCTCTTTCTCTCATCTTGATTTTAATCATTCGTCCCACATGACATCGTTGTGTCGTTTTGTGCAGCCCACCACCCGCTTTGGCACCCCGCCCGTCGATTCACCGAGCTTACGATCAGTCCAGGTAAAGTTCTAACACGATTCGTAACGCTCTCGTTGATCTCGATCGCCCTTCAAAATCGTCAGTATATAATTTATCCCATAAAAATTGCCATTCGAGGCATCGTTGCTTTGATTCAACGCGGATATTAATTCAAATTGTCATCGAGAATGTATCAAGATAAATAATTATAAAGTAATATTTTATCAGTGGGGGAATTGTTAACCCCTTGGAGTTTCTGCATATTTAAGTATAGTGCATCTTATCGTCTGTCTATTTTTTCTGTTGTCAAAATAGGAAAAACTTAAGTTTCAAACTATTAAACTGTTTTCTTCTAATTTTTGTACAGTGATCAACTTTCAACTTATGAAAATTTAAATTTGAGAACATTAATGTAAAATTTTTTATTTTTACTTTAATTTACTTAAAAGTTGATAAAAATTATTCTATTTGTAAAAAAATAACAATTTTTTAAACTAATGATCTTTATGTAAATTCTTTTAATTCCTTGGTTCTAAATAAAGGATAAAAATTGAAATTAAAAATTTTAAACGAGTATATAAAATTATTTTTATACAATATAATATACACATGGATGCAGCAATTATTAAGTTTTCCCCAAAATTTCGTAAGCTTATACATAATCAAATTGTGTACAATGCAATTGCTTGCATGTGACCTTCATAGCAGAAATAACAGTTTTAAGCACGGGAGGAGTACAATGTTCCTTGAGACTTTGCGCGATATGGGTCACTGATTAACCTATCATACTTTTGCATTAACAGGCGTTATCAAAGCAGCGAAATCTCGCGGTTCGGCTATATTTGGCACTGATAACTTTTGGAATCTGTTAATTCTGTGGTTGTGATATTAATTTATATCTTGTTTTCGTTTCTTATAACAAAAAAGTCATTGTATTTTACTTATATAATTCAAGAATTATCACATAATTCAAAAGAAGAAATAATTGATGTGAAATAAATTACTGTATTAAAATATCGTTTTAAATGCTCCATTTCTTAAATAAAAAATTAAAAAATATATATTACAATAATGACACTTAAAGAAGAAAATTTGTAAATTTACAGGCACCAACGAGCAACAGTCTCGTTGGTCCTAAGCCCTTCGGTGGATCGAGTGGTTTCTCATCGAATTTGTCTCCGACTCCGACATTGAATTCCGGAAGCAATACCTTGCCACGTCCTCAAAGTCAAACTGTGACAGGTAAGTGAATTTTATCATTAATATAATTAGGTATAATATATATATAAATTTAAAGAACTGATGTAGCAACACAGGATGACAAAAAATCGCGTGTTTCTTAAGATTGGTGTTTGATAAAAAATAGTGTAAAATCCGTAGTTATATCTATCTATATGTTTATGTAATTCACATTATATAATATCGCTTAAAAATTTAGGAATATAAAAATCAGGAATATAAAAGAGGAATTAAGGTAATATAAGATAACATTAATTTTTTAAAGTTTTTAAAGATGTATTATAATTTTGATTTTCTGCGATAAATCTCGAAATCTATAAGCATCTATCTATAAGCAACAATGGATAGAGAAAGACAATCCTATCATCTCTTTTCTTCATCATTTTTTTCTCTTTTGGGGAACTGCATCGATTTTATGCAGTTATCTGAGAAATTCAAGAAAAAGATCAATTTCATAATCGGTTTAAGATAATCGTGATCTTGTCTTATGCGTCCTTGTCCTAACTCTGCCTTCGATTCTTGCAAATAGGTCGGTACTCTATCCTGCCAAAGCCAAAAAGTTCGCCTTTCAGAGGTACGACGAATAGATTAGAGCCGTCAGTTGACCGAGTTTCGAGCTTTGGCTGATACGCCTCCTTTGGCTTACGTTCTCATATTTTATGTCGCTCTTTCTCCCTTGCACACAGCTCGTATATACATGTATCATTATATCGATCGATCGATCATTGGTCCTCGCTGGTCTCGACGGTATATCGTGATGGTCTCTTTAAATAGTGATAGAGAGAGAAAAGGAGGAAGGTTTTCTCATAGTTTCGATTGTCTCATTCTTGGCTCCTTATCATTCGTCGTTATCTCGATGACGACGGCGAACTCTTGAGAGCTATGACAGTTTGTAACGACCTTTCAATACACGCTTTTATTCCTTCTTACTTTCATAATTTAAAAATTTGCACGAAAAATTGTTTAAAAGAGCTGTATCTTAATTATTTTAAATATGTTATTATAAGAGAACAGGATCAAATTAGAAATCTAAATTTAATAATAATGATAATATATATTTATGTAAATATTTTAAGTAAATGATAAAAACTCTCCTTTGTAATCTTTCTTTTTTCTAATAATTTTTATATGATTTCTTTTTTTTAAATTTATATATGTTTTTATAATTTATTACTGATGTTTAGTTTATTATTTCACATATAATATTTTTTTATATTAAAAGTGACTCTTATTTTTATTTAAAGTATTAATTTCATTTAAAGTATAAATTCCATATTATTAACTTCTCACCATAAAAATATTATATTTATAAGAAAACCTGTTATTAACTTTTCTGGAAAATACATACATCGATCCCCACGTCTACTCGTGCAATTTAACTGTTATCGTGCTTTTCTTTCCGCGCATAATCTTTCTTTTATCTTTTTTCAGCCGGTCCGTCTTTCAACCCGAAACCCAGACCCTTCTCCCTCACATTCGCATGAATCAATAGCTCTCAATGGCGCCGTCGTCGTCTTCATGCTGGCAACCGAAATGCAAACACGATCCAGATGATAAAAGTGCCAGACTATGAAATTTCACTACTCACGATTTTTCTTTCGTTTTAATTAAATAATATGGATGAGGAAAAAGTTGTCTTTCGTTATTTTAAAATATTTATCAGTTTAACAATATAATATTGCAATGCTTATTATATTATATTCTAATCACATCTGGAATTGTTTTTGTCTTATCTTTTCCAAGAAAAAAATTGTGAGGTAGCACACATCGACTTCTGTTATTTGATGATATATTTTGTATTGTCATCAATCCAGCGTGTTGAATAAATAAATGCAGATACAAAATAAAGCATAAGTTCTTCGTTAAAAGTTCGCACATCTACTTTAATTTTTTTTACATTGCGCCACATCATTTCTTCAATACACGCCCATGAACTGACATTTACAGCGTTTTTCTTCGCTTTGCATCAATGATCTCAAATATTCAAGGTATATTGATGCTATAATACGCATTGTTCTCGTAGAATGTTTTTGCTACTTACAACCAGTTTTGAAAGCGACGTTTAACACACGAAGGCACGCAGCTTTCACGCTGCTCTATTTAAAGTATCAAGTACCGAATGATTATCAAAAATGCACAGTTGTTGATTTAAATAATAATAATTAGAGAGATCTTTTCACGAAGATTAAATGTTTAATATAATACCTTATAATTTGGCTTTTTTTCTTAATTTTGCATACCGGGCTGCGCTTGTGGTCCTCTTCCGTACAAAAAATCACCAAATCAAAGAGCATTATTTATTAAATTAATTCTGTCCTCCTTTGTCATTTTTTCAATACTTTTTTTACCAAAATACTCTACAAATAAAAGTTAATAATATATTTCATAAATTTTTCATAATAAAAAAGTAAACAAATATATTTTAAGATATATTTGTACAAATGTAACGACAGATATAATAAATATATTTTACTATATAAAATAAAATATTAATAGTATTATAATAAATACTATTATTTAAAAAATATTTAATTACAATTTTTCACTTACATTTTTTTATAGTGATTACTAAAATGTGCAATTAAGACAAAACAAACTAATTTCTAATAGTAAGAATTATTTGTTAAGGTTAAATTATTTATTACGTTTGCATATTTAAAATACGTATATACTTTTATACATACATTCGGAATGAGACCACGGGCGCGCGCGGTTCATCATGCTTCTTACTCACTGCAAATTTCTCTGTTTTTTGTCTGTTCTTTCTAACGTACCCTGACGAATCTAATCACTCATCTTCCCGACCGTGTGCATTATACACTTTTTGTGTGTCGTGTTTTCTTTTCCCTGCAATTCCGGCGAGCTATCTTTGTCGCCACCCCCACTTGCCATCTCAGAAACCTCCAACAGCGAGACTTACAAAAGATCCTATTATCACGAGGTCGTAGAAAACACGAAAGATCAGTCCTACCGTTCCGGCTCCGTAAGATCCCGTCGGAGCCTCGTTTGGCCACCTCCGAAATCTATCGAAGATATCACGTATCCCACTGCCAGTCCCATATATATTAATCCGAATCCTATTCTCGATAAAAGGTGCTATCAAATCAAAGAGAAACGTGCTATTGAGGCTTGCGAGCGAGCTTTGAGTCGTAGAACCGAGAGACACCGAAGCGAAAGCATCGATCGAGAGGTCGAAAGAGTGCTGACAGAAAACGGTCGTCGTCGCGAAATTGACGTGATGGACCGGCTGAGTTGTCCTGGGCAACCAGTATATCGGCGTGTTGAACTGGTGGACTCCAGTAGTAGAACCTCTCGATCAGATATGACAACTTCAAGGCCAAGTTCAACTGATAGTGTCCGAAGGTCGCTAACGCCCACTAGAATCGTTCAACCAATTCCGAAACCGTGGACTGCGACCGTCAGCAATGGAGGTACCAATCTCTATCAGCAGAGTTATGCGATATCGGTTCAGCAGGAACAGCCTGCAGGACAAATTTACAAAAAATTCATGCAGCGGGAAGTTTGTCGAGAACGTATATCGGGCGGCAAGGAACATCGGGAGGAACAACGAGCTTATAGAACAGAGATTTGTCGAAGAGAGCAAATCTGCCCGAAACCACCTTTACCTGCACCTAAGCCAGAACCAGCAGAGACGGTTAAAGAAATAGACACTGAAGTAATCAATTTAAGAGGTGACGAGACGGATGAAGGGGAAGTCTCAAAGGGAATTCAGGGTGAACATGATCTTATTACCGAGACGGCCGAAGAGACGGTGGATGGTATGCATACGAAGCAATCGACAACTATCGAAAAGACCGTGGAGAGGATGTCATCGCCGATGGAGAGATCTAATGCTCCAATGATAGAGGAAACAGAAGACGAGTCTCAGTGTTTCGCGAGAAGAATTGAAAAATACATTGATCGAAAAGTAGAAGACACAACAGAACGAACTGTAGAGGAGTCCGCCGAGATGGTTACGTCGGCTATCGACGCTCAGCAGATGTTAGAAAAAGTAAAGCAAGAGGAAGAAGAAAGAAAGAAAGAAGAGGAACAGGAAGAGCGAAGAAAGGAAGAAGAAGAAAGAAGAAAACGTGAGGAAGAGGAACGAAAACGTCAAGAAGAAGAAGAAAAGAGAAAACGAGAAGAGGAGGAGAAGAACAAAAAACATGTAACTTTCAGTCAAGAGGATGAAGAGATCGAAGAAGTGCGAGAGCAGCCGATGGGTAGAACTGTCGTACGAGAGGAACGCATCACAGAATCGGACGGGTCTACTCCGGGACGTTGCAAAATTACAAAAGAGACATACGAAGAGATTACCGAAGAAGTGCTGGTTCAGGAACGTGTCAGAAAAAGAGGAGCCGTAGAAGATGAACGTAGAAAGAGCTTGCGTGAGCAAGTAGAGGTTCATCAGAGTCTTCGAGATCAACAAGCGCCGGAGAAACGGAATGTTGTCGCGAGATATGGACAGAAACCTCAAGAGACCATGGAGTCGTGTAAGAAGAAGGTGCAATTCTTAAAAGAAACGGAGACGGGACCGAAACCTCTGTCCGACACTCCTGTGCAAAATTCCACACCCAAGGAATGGAAATCCGAGATGGTAAACGCCTTGACAACCGCATCTGATCGGCCTTACACGCCGCTGAATGCTACTTCCAGTGTAAAAGAACTCTATACTGAAGAAACTATTTATCTGCATCACAAATGTCGCCCCAAGCCATCGCCGCCCAAAGAGGAGATCCGCTCAATCTCACCTTTCCAGCAAGCACTAACGATAGCGCCTGAACGATCCTACACTCCTCTGAATCGTGAAATTGGACCAGAAGATCAACAAATTGTCAATAGATCGGAGACTCCAAATCTTCAGTTACAAAATGGCGAATACTGCCCGCCATTAAATATTCTATACGGTAAAGAAGGTACAACAAGGGAATCTTATGCACGAGAACAGATATACATGAAGAAAGAAGTCAAGGAATCGAAACCGCGACCTTTACCTACTCCGCCACCTGATCATCGTTTGAGAGACTCTTCAGCATCACCTGCCGCGAGACCTCAACCGGAAACTTCCAAATCTAAATCTTTTACAGCTGGTTTAAAAAAACCAGACGCCATACCGGCCTATCAGAAGAATTTGGTGGCCATGAAAAAAGAACCTGTAGAGAGTCAGCCGTTCGTTCCCAGTAGAACACCTACTCCAACGCCTTGTAGATCTAAGTCACCTGCTCAAGGGCCGTCCGAGCCGTCAGTTTGTTATGTAAAAACTCAAGCCCCAAGAGTTCGAGAGGATCCACCACCATCGAAACGCGGTGGAGCAGTGCATTTTCCTTCGCGTAAGACCATCTCTTACCATGTAGAGGAAGATACTGATAGTGGTCACAGGAAACAGGAATATTCTGCTTCGAGGACCGTCAACTACGACGAGAAGGAGACCAGCAACCTTGATGCGGGTCCGACGGAAGCACTTTATGCCCAGTTCCAGGAAACTCGGTGTATGACAAGTGAAGAGACTAGCGAACAAAAAAATACTACGACTCAGGTAAAGAAAGCGCTTCAAGTAGTCGAAGATTACGAGAAATGTCAGCAAAAAGAGGTATTACCAGCGTCATCACCGCCGCAAATTCCGAAACCAAGCGTCTGTGCTATTAGCAAGGTGAGCCATGCGAAGCCCACTTTATCATGTCCTATGACAACATCTGCGCCAGTTAGACCGACCTACAGTAGTTCCACCGAAGTGCGTCACGTACGATATGAGACTCCTTCACCAAAACCTTGCGCGGAAACAGGAGTAACTGTTCTACCTTGCAAAGCGCATTCTGATCAGGGAATGAAAGCCGGCGTCGTTGTAGTACCCTGCGATGGTTCTCAGACCTGTTCTAGATCCGGAATCTGCGTAACAGCCACGGAAGATCGATCAGGCGTGTGCGTGTCGCCTTCGTTCGGTATGCGATCCGGTACCTGTGGTCAACCGTCAGGTATTTGCGGTCGCGAATCCAGTTGCGATTTCAATATCTCCAACTGCCCGGATTCTGATATCTGCATAACTCCATGTGCCGACGGTTCTGTTTCCGTGGCACCTTGCAAAAAACTTGGTCCAAATCAATCCAAGGCAAATCTTCCCTTCCCTCAAATCCCGCTTCCCTATGAAGAAGTTTCCCCACCAGCTCCTCAATGTTCAGCTCCTAGCTTCAAACCTCGCACTAATCTAAGTGGTCAGCTTGCTCGATTGACCGCCAAGAACGGCCAATCAAACGTGCCTATGGTACAGCTTTACAAACCGAACCAGCCCGAACCGACTCAGATTCCTCAGGCCCAGAGTTACAATGAAAACACTTATTACCACACTCAGAGCTATCGCGAAACCCACTGCAAATCCGGCAACCATTGCCAGAACACTCAGAACCGCTGCCAAGACCAGATCCATTGTGATCCCCTTAGTAAAACCCAGAATTTAGTAGACCCACCAAATTTGTCGTCCCACCCGGATCTAGGTACTGGAATCGGTGGCCTCGGCAGTGCGGGTTCCAAGACCGGATCGTTCGCTGGTAGCAGTGCGCCCAAACGTGGACGGGGTATCCTGAATCAGGCTGTCGGAGCGGGATCACGTATACCTCTGTGCGCTCACTGCAACTCATACGTCAGGTACTCGGGATTGTCCGGATCGATAATAATGATGACGTTTGCTATTTTCGTTGTTGCTTTTCGTGTATCTTGTCCTGGACATATCTATTTTACTTTTTACAAACATTTTTTCTTTACTCGTTTTCATATTGACGCTTGTATTTTTAGTGTTCGTATGTGTGTATGTGTGCGTGACTCTATTCTTATTTTTTAGATGTTGTTTTTACTATTCTTAGGGGTGTTTTTCCTATTTTAAATTATTCAAAGAATTTTTAGAAAAATTAAAGCAATTATGTATTTTCTGTCGTCTCACAATTATGCGCTATTTTAGATGATGTAAGTAAAAATATGTAACTTGATATAACTAAATATAATTAAAAAAATTTTATAAAAATGCAATTTCAACTCTTTATTATTAATAATATGTATACAAATTTTTCCAAATAATTTACTATTGGAGTTCTATATTTTGTTAAACAATATCTTTTTATTATATTTTATGTTTCCGTTTATCAGAAAAATATACAAAATTTGTATTTATTTGTACAGTAATTGTCTAAGTGATTAACATGATTTCCGTTGCATGTATTGTTGACAGCTAACGAAAAAGATACTAATCACAAGTCGAACGGCTTCACTCTAAAACCAGTGTGTTGTAAAGATGGCAAAGAATGCTTAAGGTTTGTATAAAGCTCCACTTTGCAAACTTCTATTAACGCCTATGTTTTTCTAAATATATAATCTACGTATATCTTACGATATCAAATTAATTATAATATAATTATAGAGGGCCTTTTATCACCGCTTTGGGCCAAATCTGGTGCCCCGATCATTTTGTCTGCGTTAATGCCCAATGCCGTCGCCCTCTTCAAGACATCGGCTTCGTCGAGGAAAAAGGACAACTCTATTGCGAGTATTGTTTCGAGAAATTTATTGCTCCTACGTGTAACAAATGCAACAACAAAATTAAGGGCGTGAGTACATCGGTGACTTATCGTCGATAACAATGATTCGATTTGTTACTGATTCTTTTCATTTTATTGTATAGGATTGCTTGAACGCGATTGGAAAGCACTTCCACCCTGAATGCTTCAACTGCGCTTATTGTGGTAAACTCTTTGGCAACAGTCCGTTCTTCTTGGAGGAAGGATTGCCTTATTGCGAAGCTGGTTAGTATTTCCGCGATAACACAAATACATAAAATGTATACCACGATGATTTAAATAGAAGAAAAATATATACTATTAAATTTAAAATACGTTATTTAAGTTACATTAATTTCATTTAGTTACATATTAAATTACATATTATTCGATGAAATAATAGGCAAAGTATATATAAGGGACTTCTTTTCCTCAATATAGATTGGAACGAGCTGTTTACCACGAAATGCTTCGCGTGTGGATTCCCAGTCGAGGTTGGCGACCGTTGGGTGGAAGCCCTAAACAATAACTATCACAGTCAGTGCTTCAACTGCACGGTAAGTAATAATTTTAGGAGAATTTTACTTCTGTCAACCTCCTACTTTTTAGTTTGCATTATTTATACTTGTTTTATTTTGTTTTATCTTTACTCCTTTTCTAAAGCTTCATACTTTTTATCGTGCATCGAAGTTTACAGTCTAGTAAACTGATGTAAAATTATTTTAAGATCAATATTGAGCGTTTGTTTCTTTTGTTAATGTATTAGATGTGTAAGAAGAATCTTGAGGGCCAAAGCTTCTATGCGAAAGGCGGTCGTCCCTTTTGCAAAAATCACGCACGTTAGAGAGCTACCCTCAACCATCGGATATGATCGATGGGATGACAAGAGGGGATAAAATAGGGAAGAGCAAAGAAATGGAGGAAACAGAGAAAGAAGCATACAATGTTAATGCATCAATTACTTTATCGTGATTACGTTTTTTCTGTGTCTTCGATCGAGATCACTTTAACTAACCTTTTGTTAAATCTACGAACGATCCTTCGTATAGCTACGAAAATACAGGATTAATTAAGGTGATTTGGACAACGAAACTTCTTCATCATTAAGTCTGATAATGAATCGCAACGTCGGTAAATGAGAGAAAAATGGCTATTTATAAAACAGATACATTTATAAAATAAATAAAATGATATAAAACATAATAAAAATAAAATTTTAAAAAACGACGTTTTTCAATAATGCTAAATGATATAAATAATATATTATTTCAACGTCACCAATCACCTTAATTAATTTTACTCAATGCATACGAAGTACTACTAATGTCGCACGTCGTCCGGCTACGAGAGAGATTTATTAATTAATATTTATTATCTATAGCTTAATTATAAGAATGACGCAGAAGTTGGCCATCTCAACTCTAAAGAGTTCAATGGAGATGTAGATCTCCGTTTCCAATCTATAAAATTTAATATAATTTATTAATCTTTTATTTATAAGACTTTAAAACCTGCAGTTTAAAGAAACTATATAAATATACAGTTTTCCTAATCAAATACTTTTTTTAAAAGCGTTGATTTTATCATGATTTTATATACATTACATAGCTTACGTTAAGGATTCATTTGTGCTCTTTAGAATTAAATGATCTTGCGTCTGTTTACATAAAGAGTTTTGTTTTTGACATTTCGACAATTCCGTTTACGAATATTTAGCTATCGTCGTACTTTGCGTCGCGACGTTAACGTCAACCGCAAACGAATAGCGCAATTAATTACGTTGAAAATGTTTAATTATGCAATCCTTGCACTTTGCGGTTCCCGTTTAATAACAGGAGGCCTAATCGCGATCCTAGCGGGGTTAGCGGAATACCTCGTAAAATTCGCGGCAGGAAACATTGAGACGATACGACACATAACGAACGAGAGCCGTCGGCGGAGTCGTCTCGATCATGGATCACGCAAAGGTCATCAGAACAATTAGTATTATGGGCATAATTTCGTATTTCCAAGATGCATCGGAATGTAGTGAGCGTTAACAAATGTCTCGGATAGCGTTTCTTTGCTTGACAATCGACGACGGCGGTGCATCATGACGAGAAAAAGAAAGCACAATTGTGAGAAAATAGAATGAGTGATTATATGAAAGTCAGATTGAAAGTATGAATGACGAGTAAATGCATTGATTATATATAAAGAGAGAAAATAGTTACATGGTTTCTGAGCAATCAAAATTGCATGCAATTTGCAATTGCATGCGATCAGATTTTAAATACGTACAATTCTGATAGAAAATTAATAATAAAACAAATTCAAGTATAATTTGACTTCATTTGCTTTGTCTTTTTATTTTGTTATTATCGAAATTTGTTATACATTCTTAAAATAACCCAACAATAGCAAAAAGAATTCTATTATAAATATTGGTATATTTTAAGATAATAATAAACGCAAACTTTTGAAATTAAATGTTACATTAAATAATATCATTATGTATTCTTAACAACAAAAAGATTAATTCTAAAATCATTATTAATCGATGAGAAATGTTATAATATTTAACAAACAGTTGAAATTTGCATACTCGGAATTATATGCTAGTCAAATGTTGAAAATTCCATTCTTAAAGTTATGAACATTTTTTTATTAATAGCAACAAATTGTTCTTAATTTATAGACGAAAGAAATATATGCGGAAGAAGTAGCGAATAATATCTATTAATTTATGAGAGTCAATTCGACATATTTTGTGCATGTAGGTCGTTAAGGATTATTTGCCGAAGATACTTAATAGCTTTACTAAATCGACGACGAGCAGATATATATTCTTAGTACATGCAAACTTCACCGTAAGTCATCCGCGAGTCCGCCGTACCCTGGAATCAGCCGATTAAAGCCGAGACTGATAACAGGTTCAACATGCATCCGGACTTTCATTTAATCAGCCGATCGATTCGCAAGTTGGAAAAACGAAAGGCTAAAATTCGCACGGTAGGAACGACCTGCTGACAATTCTTAACTCTTTAAACTACTAACTACTGTAATCTCTACATCAGTCTTTTATTAAAGAGAACTCTCTCCCTAAAATTGTCATTAAAACTCTTTAAAAATTCGTGTTTTTAAATTTTTGGAAATATATATATATATTGTGTTTTAAATATAATAATCAGAATTCGTAACTTCCAAAGGTTTCTAAATCTTTAAATTTTCTTAACTTTTTCGAACTATTATTTCAGATAGTTCAAAATCAATGACAGAAATCTTCTCCAGGATATGACGATACGCGGAATGAAATATTGTTGATATCTTGTTGGCTCGCTATTTTACGAAATAAGAGACTCTGATGACAGACATTGTCATATTATTACGTTATTTCCAATATGTTACCGATTGTGCCATCTGCGTGAGCTTATGTTATTGCATAAATATTCCTTTTTTTTGTGAATGAGAAAAGAAAGAGGAAAAGAGTGTATACATGTGCGAGAGACTTGAACAGAATTCGTTTATCCGTGTGGAAGGAGTATATAGTGTAATTATATAGTATGTAAGTGTTTTAAGCTGCGTTGGGAATAATTCTGAAAAAAAAAGGAAAGAAAGTATGGTGTGCAAAGAATTTGACTTTACCTGCACGATCGCGAATAATCTTGATAACGAACGATCGATTAAACTATCGCCGTTCGATCATTAACAATCGTATAACGGCGCGGACCACGAAATTTCAACTTATGTTTGGCTGACTATCAGCTGAGCATCGCACAAGGCTCTGTATGCGTGTTACGTGTTGCTTATGAAATAAAAGAAAATATTCACTTGAGAGCCTCAAATTTCTTATTCTCCCTATTTTACTGACATCAAAGTATTTTAGAATTAACTATTAAATTATCACATAATTACACTTGTTAAAATATAAAAAAAACATATTTTATACTTTTTAATGATTTTATAGAAATCTATTAAATTTGTTGTTTATCTTGATATAATCTTAAATATACTTGATTATATCTCTTTTAGTTTTACATTGATATATACATATTTATGTTTTTAATAAACTTTCACATTATAGAACTTTGTTACTGAATGTAACGAGCGAAACTCATACAGTAAACCTTAAGGTACTAAATTTGAAATACACCTATTTCATTTAATGTCATTGTATCGAGCTTATTTCAAAATGTAGTTTTTATCATCAAAATTTATAATATACGTATACATATATATATATATATATATATATA
>NW_017275576.1:166832-335589 GCF_001594065.2 Cyphomyrmex costatus | reverse complement strand
ATATATATATATATATATATACATACACATATATACTTGCTATTTCTTTTGAGTTAATTTATCGATGCATACAAAAAGCGTTCTTTTCTTATGTTCAAAATCTTCTTATGTTATTAAAATCAGTTGAAGCAAGTTTTACGGGAGATTTGCGTGCATAATGAGGTGTATAATAAAAATCAAGTAAAGTCATAAAACGTATGAACGACTGTAATTATTTACGAGTGTTATTTTTACAACTGACACTCCGTGTTTCAATAAATGAGAGTATTGATTATCATGAAATATTGTGAAACAACGAAGAACTACGTGCATATCACATCTATCTTTTTCATTTATCGACGATCTCAAGAGAGATTAACATACGACCGGAATAAAATCTTCAATGGGAGTGATCAAACCAATTCAGATTTTTCAATCAAAGTTGCCACTCATTGTTACATTGATTAGCACGATCTCGTGGTATTCGTCTGTCTTCGAAGGAGACAGATGAAAAACAGTCTTCTACTTTTTCAAAAGTAAAATATTTCAAAATATTTCATAAATAAAAATTAGAGCTAGATATTAAAAACTTGCTAAAAGACTTTTGTAAAAAATTTTAAACAATAAAAAAATCGATAAAAAAATCTATTGATATAAAGCAAAAATAAATAAAATAAAATCTCTAAAAATGATACTAAATTTTATATAAAAAAGGATATTTCAAATTTCACTTTCGCAAATATTGAGACTACTTATTCGAAGCTTTCGAGTGATTTTTAAAATATAGAAGCCCTTACAGTTTTACTCCTTTTTGTCGTTGTGTATTTTTATAACTAAAACTCCTTGTCTTTTTTTTCATCTACTTCGATTCTAAATATAATATCAAATATTCTAGTGTCTAACTACTCCTTTGCACGGATGATTGCGGCAAAAAAAGTATCCAGTGAGGAATTTAATTTAAAGCGAGACATTTGACATTTGACGTGAAGTCGTTGCGACGTCAGTTACGTTCGCCCTTTCGAACTTTTGTCGATTTTCCTATATCTGAGATATACATACATATAGTCCTCATCTTTGCGTACAACCACCTAATCCACAATTATCCTTCATACATCCATTGGCCGTTCAATTGATCTTTAAGCACGATCAATGTAACGATGTCGCACAACATTCCGCAGTGATAAAAACTTTTTCACGAAATTTGGATAATCGAATGTCCCAATTAAACGTAATTACTGAAACTACAATATTTTTCACGAACTCTAATTATTCCCGCATTTATCGTCGCGTGATATCTGAATGTTCTTTTATCTCTGTCAGAATCTTTGTACATATTTATACTTTGTACATCGATTACAATTATCCCCCATTAAAAATGCGTCGACCATTAAAAGAGTCTTTAAAAGCACGCGGAAATGTTAAAGAAAAGTTTAATCTCGCGTTCGAGCTTGAAATAGTTGAAACTGTCGCTGAAACCTAAAATACACGTTGGAAACAGGGTTGGATAAAGTATTTTATAGATCTCTCAGATACTCTAAATGTTGTACTACATCTAATGTGACAAATTCAAAGATATTTTCAAAATTTCTGTGAAATTTCCTCTAAAAATATTTTACTTTTTCAAAACTATAATTTTATTACATCGTTTTGTTAATATTTTACTATTGTATTTGCTTTGAATTTCAGAGTCAGGACCCAAAAGTCGAACACTTTTGTTAATTGTCAAAAAGTAGTCAATTTAATATTACGCTCTATTTTTATTCTAATTTTAATATAATACTATATTTCAATTTAAAGTCTACAGTTTCATTAGTTGCCACGTGCAGCCATCCCTGTACCTTGACGGGAAAAAACGACAGTGCGCGTCGCGTGCTTCTAATAACCTTCCATAAATTCGAATTATCTAAATTCTCTCGGATCCTTCCACAACGAGCTGCTTCTGACCGTCTATTACATATCTTACTACCGGCATTCTCATCCGGCGGCCTTGCCGTCCCTTGCGGCAATCACAGTGGAAAGCGCATAAAAGCTGCAAGCGGCTCACAGCGGTAACCTGCGCACCTGCGAATCAACCGAAAGCGATTGCGTAGACCGAAACGTGGTCGCGTACCAGTGAGAACCGAGATCCCGCCTTGTCTACACTAACCATCTCAGCGCGAAAAACTTTGCGAAGAAAAAAAGCTTCGATGTATCGAAACTACGAGCGATTCTCGATTCACCAAGTCAAAATGGTAGCAGAATTGCCAGTAAATCTATTTACATCTGTTACCTTCGTGTAAGTTCTTTATAAATATTAACAAATAGGATTACAATTTGTAGAAAATAGCGATATTAATTTTAAATATGATTTTTACTCATAATATAATTTATTAGCGTTTAGATAAAGAACAAATTACGATCTTGAGTACATTTATGATGTATTATGTGTGATTAATTTCTATAAATTCATAAATAATGTAACATAATATTCATTTTTGCAGATAACTCTCTGTATGTGAGAATTGTAATTATTGACAAAATGTTTATCATCTGTAAAGGTAAGATTTCTTCTGTACATTATCTATTTTGCTAATATACTAAAAGATGAACGATAGACACGACACGCGTGGTGTCGTCTGCGATCTATATGTATGGTATATGGTTTACATTTCAAAATATCCTTAACATTGGAGAATACTTGGTACATCTATACGATACACAGGCTAGCATATTAATAAAAATTTATATCTTCAAAATTACATCTTCGATAAAATTATTATATTTATTTACTTTGCGTTGTTTATTAAAACGTATGAAATAAAATTATATTTATTGAATTTTTTCGATAAAAACAATTATTGTCAGATATTTACATATTCTTTTTATTACGAGCTCTGCATACAGTGAGGAAAGTATGAAATTAAAGATTATCTATTTTTTTTTAATAAAAGAAAAGAAATTTTAGCTATCTATCGAAACAATAAAATTGATATGATGAGTGTAATTAGTCTATTGATGCGTTTGCTAACACAAAGATATATTTAATTAATTCGATTCTTCTTTTTCTTAGATTACATATTATAATGAGCTTCTTGAATGTAATGCAATATCGACGTAACTAAACCGTTATATCTTAAAAAGAGTATGATGCTTCGGCATGGCAGTAAAATGCATGGAAGGGCCTTTTGTGTTCAGATTAAATGACAACGGTACCGGACCGCATCTACTTGTACAGGTATAATTGATTTCGATAAAATTCCTATTACAATCTTAGAAACGAACGATCGTCGATAAAGTTTCTCGATAAATCATAGATCAATTGTAATCCGATTGTAAATCTACACGTCATTCATTGACGTACAAGCGCCGAAACGGCTGTACGCGCGTTGCCGCGCGATGGATCGCGGATAATCGATACGATTCGACGAAAGGTCGTCGGCTTCGACGGAAAATATAATGTTATACACCGCGGTGAACGCGAAGATAGGTCCCCCTCTGGTTCTAGGTTTTTTTATGTCCCTTAAAATTTGTTCGCGGCATGATTACAAACTTGGACTTAGTGCCCTTGAACCAAATACTTTTCAAGGTATGTGATACATACATGCATACCTGCAACGCGCCTCTGCGTGTACTTGCCGCTTTTAGACGCGATGATTAGGTAAGTGCGACATGCAATGGTAAAAAAACAAAAGTAGAAAACTAAAGGACTATGTTGGACTTCGTGAAACTTTCCGGTAGGAGATTTGTGATCTCTGTGTTATTTCATACTTCAGAACTATTGGTATGTTCTGCTGTACACATTATAAAAAAAGTCATTACCAAGTATTAAGTCCGAGTATTAAGTATAGGCTACCTTATAATTGAATTTCAATGGTACAGATTATTTTATTCAGAACATATCTTTTTTTAATAAAATTTCAAAAGTCCATTTAATAACGAATATTGTTGTAAATTTTTAACAATTAATAATTATCGAGAAGATAAAGTCAAATTTATGTAAATAAAATCTTGTTATTTAATCTATGTATTTAATGTAATTAAATATTTATTTACCAACCGCTTACAATGTGGAATTCTTACAGAAATTTAATACTAGAAGGGGTAGTTATTAATTATTTTAAGTATTAAAAGCACTGTTGTTCAAAATAAGTAATTTCCAAAATTAAATTAGATTTCACTGAAAAAAGTTATCATTCCCTCAATATTTTAATTTAAAAGAAATAAATTCTGAATCTTTCGTTTGAAATTTACATTAAAAATCAAAATATATTCTGTGTAAATATTAAATTATTATTAAAAGAAATGATAAAATTTAAAAAACATATCATATATCGTTTTTTTCAGTTGATATTATTTCTTTTTAATATTTCCATTTAAACATGTGATAGAGGAAGCATTAATAAATGAATTGATAAGGTAGCGCAAAAATTAACACATTTTGCAATTAATAATAAATCAATAGAAATACGAGTTCCATGTTAATTAAAATAATTTTTTGGAAGTAAATTCGCTGTCGCATAATTAGATCTCGCATTTATTCGCACAGCTAATTAGATCTCGTCCAAAAATTCGTATATTGTTGTTACGTAATAAAATCTAATCTTTTTCATCCAGTTTGTCTATTTATGAAATCAATTACTTGTTTATCTTTGATCGTCAACGGGAGAAGTTAGCAGAAAAAAATTAGGTTATTCATGAAAGAAAGACTTAAAAAATGGAAGCTTGCCAATAGTAACGGCGAACGTGTAATTCGTGAGTTATACAATGGTTTGCATAAATGTAAACTAAAATGAGCTATTGTGAAACTACGAAAGCAGCTCAATTGTATTTCACACAACGTGCGATTAATCAAATTAAATAATGACATCCTGTAGAGAAAATAGTATAGAATTTCGGAATTTGCATGATGTAGGAAAATTTGAATCGTGTTTAAGAAACCTACTTTTGTTTCTAATTCGAGAACAGAGGGTCAATTAAATTAACGCATTTTTGAAATGCAAAATGTAAAAATGAAAATAATTATTCTCGAGTTGCCCAAATGCTTCGTAAACTTATTTGTAGTCGCGTAATTACAGGTAACTTCTAAATCACTTTAGAGTCAGAAGTAATAAGAAGCTATAATTTTTTTTAATTTGTGCTTAAACTCTTAGTTTCTAAAAAATATGAATTTTATAAAACGATTCAAAAATAAACTCTTCAATTAAAGAGATGTGTCGTGCACGCCAATTTAATTGTAATCAGAGGCCTTGGTTCGTTTTGATA
This sequence comes from Cyphomyrmex costatus, assembly GCF_001594065.2. Taxonomy (NCBI): domain Eukaryota; kingdom Metazoa; phylum Arthropoda; class Insecta; order Hymenoptera; family Formicidae; genus Cyphomyrmex; species Cyphomyrmex costatus. The sequence goes on along the minus strand of NW_017275576.1, from coordinate 330,369 downwards.
CAACGAACATTCCTAATGTTCTAATAACACGACAATAAATCAAGGGCGGTCGTCGCTATTTTCGTGCCTCACCCTCGAAAGTTTTTGAAACTTCAGAATGCGTAGATATCTGGAATTAAGGAATGCACTTTCGGTTGCCGAACTGAAAGTGGTTACACCCTATCAATTTGGCCAATTGTAGAAATCGATGCAACACACCTGTGCACGGTGTGTGAATTAAATAGATATCGATTATGATATTTCGGTTGTAACCCCTGGTATAAGCGCATATTTAGCAAGATTCTAAAATAAGTCGAGTACTCTTCACGAATTTATTTGCGAGAATATTTATATATCTAGAAATCGATTGCATCGATAAAACTACTATTTTCATCCAACATATTCTACGCGAGTAGCTTACTTTAAAATTACGCAATTTAATTTTAAATTATAATAAATCTATCAATGTGTGTGAGATACGAGAATATAAATTAACGTATCGATCGCTATCTTTTCGAAGTTTTTGTGCTTATGTCACACTCATACAAGAATAACGATTGCATTTCATCATGATATTTATAGAGTTTCAAATAAGACGGAAAAGATTAGTTGCTTTTGTGTTGCCATCTGACAACGGAAAAAAATGAGCACTCGTATATTGATATTTGAGACGGGTTATAAATAGTACCTGGCCCTCGGAATAAATGTCAACATAATATCAGCCACCCTTTCGCGGATGTTTTCTTTTGTAGGTTTGCACGGAAAGGGGATGGCGGGAGTACGCCGGTGAAAATAATGTATTCAAAGATCGATGGAATTTATGGTGGCGGTCCGGTGGCTTCCCCACATCACATTACAGGCCATTATTCCCCTGCCAAGTAATAACGCAATATCTAGCTATGTTTTGTGAAATCTCGAATTCTCTTCGAATCGTAAACAACAATCAAAGGGATTGTTCTTTCAATTTTTCCTGAAAAATTCTAATTTTTTTATTACGATGTGTTTTTCAAGTCATTGTGATTTTCCTAATTTTATCTCTATAAAATTTAACTTTAATTATATAAAAGTTAACTTTAACTTTAATATATTTGTTATAATTTGGCTATCTATCTATTTTTACTAATTAATTTCGTATGTTTTAATTAATTAATTAAATACTTTTTTAAAATTTAATATAAAATTAAGTATTTATTTTATAATTTTTCTCTAATTATCCATTAGCTTAATTTACAAAAATTGCTCAAATAATACGTCGGATTATTTTTTGGAACAGTTCGTCAATCGAATACCAAAGGGAAATTCTATCTGCCGAAAGGATAAGCTTATCCGTCATTTGAAGCGCATGAAAAAAGTCCATGGTGCGATATATGACTTCAGGTATACGAATAAACTTTTAATTGAGTTTGCGTGCGTTAACTTTTCTTATAAAAATTATTATCTTCATCAACGCAATTGTTCCAAATATTTAATCAATTAAAACGTGTAGAATTAAAATCAATTTTTTTTTCAAAAATGATTTCTCATTAAAATATAATAATACATATGTATAATAATTAATTTCAAGATGTAAAATTATTCCTGTGTGATATTCATTCATCATATTAGTCCCGTAGGATATAACCTGCCTTCCGAATATACGAAATTAGCCGAAGAGTGTAGTCGTTGCGAGAAAGATGATAAAGTTTGGATTTGCAAACCGGTCGGTCAAAGTCAAGGAAGAGGAATCTTTTTATTTCGCGTGAGGCCTCTTTTAAATGTATTAAATAACTTATATAAAATAAATTAGATAATAAATTTTTTTCTCTCAGAAATTAAGCGATCTATTGTATGACAATGCCGCGGTTGTACAAAGGTATATCGAGAATCCTTTGTTAATTGGAGGATACAAATTTGATCTTCGCTTGTATGTGTGCGTGCCGTCGTATCGCCCGTTAACAATTTACTTGTACAAGGAGGGTCTGGCTCGTTTTGCCACTGAAAAATTTTCCTTGGAGCGATTAGATGATCCCTTTCGACATCTCACAAATTTTTCTTTGAACAAACTGGGACCAGGTTACTCGGAAAGAAAAGAACGCATCGGTGCCGGTATTTTTATATGTTGACTACCTAGCTTTATTAATGCTTTTCATTCTCTATACTGCATGCAAAAGTTGAAAAAAGATTAAAAATAATACACAATTTTTTTCATTTTTAGGATGCAAATGGACATTTAGACAACTGCGAAGATATTTCGAACAGTCAGGATACTTTGATTGGATTCTGTGGCAGAGAATCTCCTGTCTAGTGACTTTAACAATTCTAAGTCAAGCAGCAGGTATTCCTAAATCTTCGAATTGCTTCGAATTTTTTGGCTTCGACGTGCTGATTGATGAAAATTTAAAGCCGTGGCTCTTAGAGGTAAATAGAACGTAATAATTTGAAAGAACAAAATAAAATAATTAAATTGAATAAACAATTTAACAAATTTACATAATAAATTCTAGGTGAACTTAAGTCCAGCTTTGAGTAACGACTGCGAAGTCGATTCAGAAGTGAAAAAACCTCTGTTGCATGATTTATTTGATTTATTGGGTCTTCCAGTATGTAATACCGGACTCTCTCTGTTCACAATTTGGTCCTCCTCCGATCGCATGGAGGATGTGGGCGAAGTGTCTTCCAAGTTCGGCCGCTCCGTGAAAAAGAGATCGAAATTCGGACGAGAAGCTGAAACTTTTCTAAATTTTTCCTCGGAGACCCAAGCTACGGTAATCACAAGCGTATCCTCTGCTTTTTACAATCGAAATTGCAAAAATAATATTTCAAATTATAAAATAAATAGAAAAAAACTTATTCCAAGGAAAAACAAAACATTAAATAACAATAATTAATACTAATATCAAAAAAGATTAATATGTTTGTATTATTTATTCGGAAAAAAAAATAACATGTTACTCGTAATTGTAATTTTTCTTTAGCTGCAACAATCAACACCGGAAGTTTGTTCTGCTACTTGGCCGCGTTACAACCAACTGTTAATGGACAAATACATACGTCGATACAAAGGAAATACGATCGAGAATCATGCGTCAGCGCCGATTTGGGACAATGGCAGAGACTGGAGGACTTCCTGCGTGAGCGAAGGCGGATGGATTCGTATTTGTCCGTTCATTCGGACGAAACTTATCGAGAATATGGAATACACGAGACCATCACCCAGAACTGTTGAAAATGAAATCAAGAACATGGTCCTTTCTATACAAAAGTAATCTTTAATCTTCGACATCTAAATCTGTTTTAATTTTTATAAGCTGTCTCAAAGAGCTATCGAGAACTTATAATTTTATTTTCGAAAAAGTTGGAATAAAAAGAAATTACAGAATATAACAATAGTGACGACTTTAAGTATCAAATAAAAATTATCGCATTTAATTACAATACACACCTATTGAAGTATAAATACGAAAAACATATGCGACAATTTTGTAATAAGTTTTTCTTTCAAATAGGTATTTAAAAGCTGCAAAGGAAGTGCAGCAAAGAAACGAAAAGCTCACGGACGAGCAGTGCAATGCTCTTTTGCGAAATGCGCTTGAATTAAATACAGAAATTTGGCTGCCAGAAAAGTAAAGCCTAGGTATCTAGGTTTTTCGCTCACGATGTTCAAATTTATTTTACGCTTGTTCGTATATAGTGTTATTTTAAGAAATATGTCGTACAATGTTCAATGCACATTATATTAAAAACGTGCATTTTTTCATTCCATAGATCTTAACTTGTACATCATATACAATATATTTAAAAAGTAATCATGATTGTTCATTAAATAGTTAGATTCGCATTACTAATCACATTTAGCATTAAATGTAGCCATCTCATGCTCAATTTGCAAATAAAATTATTTTAATACAACATCAATGTATTAAATTAATGCTAATAAAAAACAACTACAGTATTATAATCGACTTTTCAACTATAAGTATTCCATAATTTTTCTAACTTTGTACAGTTATTCAAATTTTTATAAGTTCATTATTATTGTAACAACATTTTTACTTCATTGTAATGTTAAATTATTTGATTCAAATTACTATAATTAATATTAAATGTAATCAAATTATTATTTATTATTTGTTTTACTAATTTTATTATTACATACACAATTATTCTTCTACACACAAATTTAATCATTATTACAGATGACCACATTTAGCTTGTATTTAGACTATTTAACTAGGAGAACCGCATTGGATTCATTAATTGTAGACAATAAATCAAATTTACTTACCAAGCGTTTCGTTGATCCGTCTAATTATTTCCTTGATTTTCAGCGTTCGGCTAATTTTTCCCGCTTCATTTGTAACAGCTCAAATTCCCAGAAGAAACGTAACTTTCTACATGCATACAATTACGAATACAAATTAATGTTATAATCAACCGCGATGTTATTAAACGTGAAATAGCTACTTGCGTGTGTTATGTGCACATATGATTTTTAAAAATACATAACAAAAAATTACTTACGTCGTGTACGTTATTTTAACGAGTCGTGCCGTGCGATCACTCGTGTGGTCCCCGATTCAATCATTAGATCTTCAACGGGCGAGAATTCGTTATCGCGGCGAAAATACGTAACAGCAGACGATCGCAAATACGGACAAGTATGATGTAATAATCCTAAACTTTCCTTGTTAATCCCGATATAAAATCTAAACATGTTGTCAATTTTTTACTAAAATTCACGAGGGAACGCGCGTCCGCGACTTCACACTTTCCAGTAGCCTTAACTAATATGGCCGCCGAGCATGCGCGTTGCGCACTTCAATCTGTAAATTGAACGCACTTGAACGTAACGCATTGTGCTCATATATTCGTACATTTTTAAATATAAATTCTATAAATTTTTACCACTTCATGTATTTTTTGTCTTTAATCTTTCAAATATAAAAAAAAGTGTCAAAACAGTCATTTAACATCATTCCCTCATTATAAACTCGACTAAAAAAATTAAATCTTTCAGAAAAAAAGAAAAACTCTTTAATAATTAATCAAATAACTCATTCATAGCAATAATTCGAAAATCATGTTCTTGTTTTAAGGGAACGATATATAAATTTATAGATACGATGTACGCTTTACATACAATTTCCTTCTATTGGGTTTTGTTGAACAAAATGTTCCAAATGTTAAATACTTTGTAAATTTACGCAATTTTAAAGAGATGGGGAAAATGATGGTAATTTTTTTTGGCATTATATTGTTGTTTTTTAACAATAAATTATAATGAAAATCATCGCTAAGAGGATGGAGAGATTTACCAAGTCAATCTCGGTTTATTTCATGTTTTCTTGAAAATGTACATTTATTAATTCACTCCCTTCGCTGCTAATCTCTTGTCACGTTCTTCAGCGATCGACAGTTTCACACCCTTATCTCTTGGTAAACTTACGTACGCCTTCGTGCCTTTACCAATGATGAAGACGTTATTCAACCTACGCAAACAATTTACATTACATACAACGAACAAAGCAAATTAAATAACTAAAAATAAATCTTATTTCAATACCTCGTGGCAAAAGTATGTCCTTGAGCATCTTTTATGTGGCAAATGTCAAAAGAACCAGGATGACGTTCACGACTCACAACAGTACCAACGCGACCCAAATTCCTTCCTCCGGTAATCATGCACAAGTTGCCTAGCAACCAAGGAAAATTACGATCAATATTTTTTCTCGTTAATACATTCATATTTCTTTAATTTTGTAGACAAATAATTACCAGAATCAAATCTGATGGAATCTAAAATCTTGCTAGTGGCAATGTCAAGATGAATAGTATCATTAACTTTTATAACAGGATCAGGATATCGAATTGTTCTACCGTCATGCGTTACTAAAAACGGTATTCCTTTAGGACCAGTCTGGACACGCTTTACCTTGCATAATTTGTACTGTAAAATATAACATCATATTATAGATATATATTAAAGTACAATATATAATTTTTGTATTCTTCTTGGGTACTACAGAAGAAATATGCAACTCAATCTGTGACCTTAAAGAAGAATTTTCTTTATTATTGGCCATTTATTGACTATGATATTTTTAATATTATAAGTATCATAGCTTCGATAAGGCCCCTTTTAGATGGAAAGGGTATGCAATATTAAAATAATTACCTTAGCTTCTTCAGCAGTAATACGATGGGTAGTAAAACGTCCTTTAACGTCATAGATCAAGCGGAAAAATTCACCAGTTTTCTCAATTGTAATAACATCTAAAACAGATCACAATAATATTAATTCACGCTTGTTTATAATTATATCTGTACATATGCTATAAAATATTTTTGTGCATTTCTTGGGTAATACAGAAGGAATATACAATTCAATCTGTGACCTTTATGAAGAACATGTTTTACTATTGGCCATTTTTTGATTATGCTACTTTTGATATTGTAAGTACCATAACTTCGATAATGGCCCACTACCATCAAACATTTTATAACATAAAAATGAAGAAATTACAGCATATATGAGATACACAATGATGCTACAAATGCTTTGAAATTCTTTAATTAGTCAATTAATAAAATATTCTTTACTCTAATTGATAAATCAAATGTTTTGAAACATTTGTAGTATTAAGTAGACACTCACGAGATACTAAAAACACTCACCCATAAAACCAGCAGGATAATTGGGATCAGTGCGAATCTTTCCATCAACCTTGATCAAGCGCTGCATTACAATCTTAGTAACTTCGCAATTTGTCAAAGCATACTTCAACCTATTACGGAGGAAGATAACCAAAGGGAGTGATTCCCTGAGCTTGTGTGGACCAGTAGATGGTCGGGGAGCATATACACCTCCCAGTTTATCCAACATCCATGCTTTCGGTGCATTAAGACGCTTGAGGTGCTTCTTTGGACCACGAGCCTAAAAAAAAATTTATATCAAATTTATTATATATAAAAAAATTTATATCAAAATATTTTGAAATTAAATACAATTATAATGGTAAAAATTTTCTTGATTAAAAAAATTAATGATAATTAAAGATTAATAAAATTTAATAGTCAAACATTAATTAGATAAAAATAGTATTCTACAAACCAAATCGCAAAATTCATTTATATCTCGAAGATAAGCAATTTTTTCATATAAACAACATTGTTATACAATTCATAGAAACAATTATAAATATTTTACTGAAAAAAATCTAAATCTATAATTACACAAAATACAAATACAGAAAGCAAGTCTAAGTTAAAGCTTCTTGGCACATAAATGTAACACTTTAATTTATATTTTTGTATTAATGTAAAATTTTTAACGCTATCCATGTGATTAGAGCGAAAAATTACGAACGGTGTTTGTTAGAAAATTTAGGTTAGGTCCAAATTTAGGTTAGTCAATACTCATTCCGTTTACTGGAGTAATTTTAATTTGGGCGAAAATATAGTTTTCTACGTATCGTAATAGAACAATTTCGATGAAACCACACAGATTCCATTAAAAAATACCAAGAAATTATCGGAAGAAATCGAAACGAAGCAGTGTGACACGTCGCAACTTCATAGTCGTTTTCCAAACATCAAAACGCATTTAACATTTCAATAAATATACCATCTGACACACGAAAACGTACACTACTAATTTTTTTCGTGCATTAAGCAGATTCGCGTCGTAAATGCACGATTTAAATAGATTTCGCGATTTCTAGCTGACTTACCATCTTGAAACCCTAAACGGAAAAGACACGAGAACCCACGTCGCGTGCTCGCATCGGAAGAATGCACAAAAACGTTTGCGACGCCAATGAACTGCAACGAACGCAAATCGACGCCAATGTATGATGACCCAGGACAGAGAGAAACCTGAGAGAAGACATGACGACCTAAAACCTGTAACCGCAAAATGCTGCCGCGCACTACTGCCCTCTGAAGAAGTGGATGTGAACTACATGCAAGATCCACTGAATAGTTTCTTAGGATTCTGAGGATAAAGCGGGGAGCACAGACTTTTGCATAACGCATAAACCATATACATAAAGAATTTGATTGGTCCATTGACTCATGCATAAGAAAATGGGCCAATGAAATTCCTTATGCACATGCTTTATGCGTTATGCAAAAGTCTGTGCTCCCCGCTTAACGCATCTACTTTTCAAGACTGATGGTAAGTAAATATTCGTGGTTCGTATAATCGTATTCGCGCTACATAAAATGTGGATCAGAATAAATATTCTTCTCTGCAATTATATGTATGTTTACTTACATGCGCGTGATGTTTATTATTAAGCTTAAAAGTATTAACATTAAAGTTGTATATTATACCCATTTTTTTTTACAAATGTGTTAAAATATATTGCGCGTGTTTATATTTTAAATAAGTTATATATACATATGTATATATGATTCCGGCAATTGATTGCTTTAATGTACTTTATTCTACGCGAGCTAGCGCAGCCACACTGTGGGTCGAATTTTTTGACATAAACGGTGAATAAAAAAAGTCAGAGCAAAAAATTAGCAAAAAAATAGCCCTTCAAGAATATGTACTTGTTTTTTCATTTGCTGCTATTTTTCTGTGTGGCTGTGCCACAGCCACAAAGAAAAATAGCAGCAAATGAAAAAACAAGTACATATTCTTGAAGGGCTATTTTTTTTGCTAATTTTTTGCTCTATTCTCGACTTTTTTAATTCACCGTTTATGTCAAAAAATTCGACCCACAGTGTCGCTGTGGCACAGCCACAAAAAACAATAGCAGCAAATGAAAAATCAAGTACATATTCTTGAAGGGCTATCTTTTTGCTAATTTTTTGCTCTATTCTCGACTTTTTTTATTCACCGTTTATGTCAAAAAATTCGACCCACAGTGTGGCTGTGCTGACTCGCGTACAAGAGTAAAGTACATTAAAGCGATCAATTGCCGGGATCATATAGGTATATGTATATATAACTTATTTAAAATATAAACACGCGCGATATATATTTTAACACATTTATAAAAAAATTGGGTGTAATATACAACTTTTTAATACTTTTAAGCTTAATAATAAACATCACGCGCATGGAAGTAAGCATACATATAATTGCAGAGAAGAATATTTATTCTGATCTACATTTTATGTAGCTCGAATACGATTATACGAACCGCGAATATCTACTTACCATCAGTCTTGAAAATTAGATGCGTTATCCTAAGAATAGTGGATCTTGCATGTAGTTTACATCCACTTCTTCAGAGGGCAGTAGTGCGTGGCAGCATTTTGCGGTTACAAGTTTTAGGCCGTCATGTCCTCTCTCAGGAGTTTCTCTCTGTCCAGGACTATGCAACACTAGGGCTGCGTTCGGAAATATCACCCAGGTTTACTCAGGGGTACTCGGGTGATATTTCCGAACGCAGCTTAGATGGAAACTGAACGAAATATTTGAACACAAACCAATGGAATTGCTCAGAAAAGCAAGAGTCTGATTGGCTATCAACTTTCGCGATATATTTTAAAATTCATCATGTTTTCTCCTATTATTTAAAATAATATTGCTTATACAATTAAGGGCTAAACACAATTAGAAAAATAGTGAAGGAATCTAATTAGAAATTATACATTGTGAAATAAATAGTTTTTAATAGATTGAAATTCTTATTCTCTGTTCTTAACCTTGAATATGCGCGTCTTCTTACAAAGCTACTTTTTCTGTTGATCACAGTAAAGTCTCATCAAGATAAATATTAATGCATCTAAAGGAAAAAATAATAATCGCCATTGCGAGCCGACATAAGATGTAAGCATGTAACTTCGAATTTAATATAATAAAATTCAATAGTATATCAACGTTTCAACCCTACATTCGAGTCCTTATCGATATAAGTAAACAATATTATTAATCGCAATACATGAAGATGTCGTTCATCCATCAATTCTTGTTTACATAAATGCTAATTTAACTGAAAAGTTTAAGAAAAACCAATATATGTAGATTATTATATAATAGTCAAATAAAATTTTTATAAAATTACAAAACTCACATGACTGTCAAGAATTGATAGTGTCAATAATACTATATACAATTATTGTGAAGCTTCATTAAACTGCAGTAAACTATAAAAGAATAATTATGTCAAGAATTAAAAATCAATTTGTTGAATATTATGAAAGTCGCAAATTATTATAATAGTCAAATAAAAATTTTTTATCAAATAAAAATTTTTTTATCGGCTCACAATGGCGATTATTATTTTTTCTTTTATTGATTTATTCACATGAGCCTTATAAATTATTTTGTATTATTTTAATGCATCTAATTCTTTTTCAAATATATACAAAATTTTTTTGAAATTTTAAGCAAAACGAACAGATTTAATCTTATTCTTAAGTCGGTATCAGATTATGCATTAAAAATTAAGATTAAAGATTAAAATTTGACCAATTAAAACAGAACGAGCTAACATTTCTTTTTGTTCTCATTAATCAAATTTCAATCTTCAATCTCGCGTAGTGTCCGATTTCGACCTTAAACACATTCCAAACCTCGACCAATCACAGTATCCAATTTCGTGGATCTCTGGTTGTTGTATATAGTTAATGCCGCAGGATTCAAATAGTCAAGAATTGTGCTCTGTTTAAAACGTAGCGATTTAAAAAGCGTGTCAAGTGATAAGTGTGTAAAGCGATAAATGTGAAACACTCCCGAGAAATTACGAGTGTGCATAAAAATAACAAATAGAGTATTCAAAACGTATATCTTTTAATTCAATAACGATACGCGAATTACAAAATGAAATTACATTTTTTTCCGAGCTATGCGAAAAAATTGGGGATTGTCCAGACGAGCGAAGGTTCATTTCGAGAGAAAGGAGGAAGGAAGAGAAAAAAAAAAAATGGTCAATGAACGCGAGAATCGATCGAGCGCTCCATCGGTGGCGTCGATAAAGGAGCGACCGACGGAGACGAGGACGGACGAACGGTCAGTGTCGGTCGGTCTCTCTCTCTCTCTCTCTCTCTCTCGACGCCGCTGCTAGTCAGATTACGGGAGTAGCAGTCGGTCCCCCGTAAAACACGCATTTGCGACAATATGGCGGAACGCGCGCCCGCGCCGGCATCGCTCTGCCTCTCGCAGTGATTTGCGCTCGAGCTCTGTCGAAGTCCGCGGAACGTGGTCGTGCGAGCCGCGCGCGCGCACACACACGCACGCACGCACGCACCCGACGCCGCTCTCGCGCGTATACATATTTATATTTTTCCTCCCTTTCTATTTTCTCTTTCCTTCTCAATTCTCGGAAGTCCTCCGCGCGCGATCTCCGCGCGTACATATCTCGATACTCCGGGACGTCTCGCGCTCCTCGGCGTCGACCTCGAGTTATTATCGATCAGCGTCCCGTGCCGGTGGCGATGTGCCACCGCGGATGATGGAGCTGACGCTGGCGCGCGATCCCTTCGTCGGCCAGGCCGCGTCCCCGCGACACGTTCGTCGTTGCTGAGCGAGTCAAGTGGAAGTGTGCATCGCAAAGTACGACCCGCGGAGAATCCGCGACGACGCTTCGTCTCCGCCCGTCCGGTCGCTGTCCGAGGTAAGTGCCGACGTCGGCAAACGTTTACGCGCGACACGGCAACGCCAAGTCGGCGAGGTGCCGTGACTTTTCAACGGACCGAGGTATCATTTATTTGTACAACGGTCGTCCTCTTCCCGGAAAACCGTTCTTTTATCTTTCTTTTAATCGCGTTTACGGATATACGCGCGATATGAGTACTGCATAAATATGAAGTTATACGTGAATTGACGCCGCTAATAAAATGGCACTGGAAAAGTCGATTATAGTGCAATCAAAACCCATAGAAATGCAGTCGCGGCTCTTGTCGATTGGCGTCGTCCATTCAGTTTTATTTTATACTTTTTGTGCATCTCTTTGTACATCAAACGGTACGAATAGATGACACGCATAATTCGTTTTGCTTTAATAAGCTTTTATGGTCTCTTGCGAAATAATGTTCTTGATGTTGATGACGTTACACTGTGTACATTTTGAACGTAATATATACGTGTATATAAGCCTAATATATATATATGTGTGTGTATATCTAATTTTTGTATATTTACTCTTTAAAACTTTTAGAGTGAGTCTCATTCTCTAAAGAGTAAAATCTCCGGGAGGTCGATTGTGTATTTTAAAATGAGGTGAAAATTACAAAAACGAGCAATTGGCATATTTGTAATTTCATTGATCAGCACCCAGTGATTTCGTTTACTTTTCTAATTCTCACCTTGTTTCAAGATACATAATCGACCCCTTCACTATAAAAATCGAAAATCGAGCTGTTCTTTTTGAAGACCGATTTAATTATTTTCGCTCTCTAGAGTGAAAATCTACTTCAAAAAAATTTAGAAAGTATTTAATATATATATTTAATTTATGATAATTATATATTCTATAATATCACATTTAGCGTATAATATATTTAGAATTTTATTTACAATAATATATTTAATCACTCTCTCTTTTTATCGATAACGTTATTTTTAAAAAGCTATATTAGTGTAAAAATTATATTTTTTATATAATACATTTTATTAATTGCTAATAAGTCACGCACCTACTTTAAAAAAAAAACTCACTTGAAAAAACAAATACGGAATGGATCCATAAATGCGGCATATTTTTTTTCAATCTATACATCTTTTATTTACAAACAAAACGGACACTGTTATATTGAATCGCGAACGACGATGAACCCGGTGTTATTTCGATAAGAAGTCTGATATCGATCGGATGTGTTATCCTCTCATATATATAATATCAAAGTTGCTGCACGCGATTGTGTATCATCTATCCAACGCGATAAGCGGAAAATTTCGCACAGTGTGCGCTTTTCCGGAGATATTTCTCATCAGTCTCGGGACGTGAAATCGATCCGGATCACATCTTCGACCTGGATGCGATTCTGCGTTTCTGCGGCAGTCCGCGGCATTCCTTTCACTTCGCTGACAACTGGCTCGCGCCGACGATTGACAATCCGCGACGACAAAGCGTATAAATTGTTACGACTTCTCCGCGAGAAGATCATCTCGATTTTCCTAGCGTTTCTTTTTTTACACGTTGTGTTAACGAGAGAGAAAAAACTCGGAATTTATTGATTTTGACAAAATACAAAAGGTGCAGGAAACAAATGCCTTAAAAGATGAAAGAACAATATGATACTTCTTAGATTCTCTCTCTCTTAGGTCGGAATCAGACTATACATTGAAGATTGAGATTAAAGATTAAAATTTCACCAATGAGAGAGGACAAAGAAATTTTGAGTCCTTTTATTTTGATTGGTCAAACATCAAATCTTTCAATCTTCAATCTCATTCTTCAATGCGTAGTCTGATTCCGGCCTTAAGGTCTTTAAGATGAATATTAATAAGACAAGTGAGAGGCTACTGAAAGCAACATTGCAATTATTATTGTTGTTGTATACATTTTAAATACTTAAGTACATTCACTCAAGTTTACATGAGTTCTTCATAAGATCCGTGTAAATGTTTCGACTTTATTTAATTTATACGCCCGATTAAGGAAGATAGAAAAATTGGCTCTCCGTGATTTTGCTACGATATTTTTATGTTACGCAAATGTGTTGAACAATTTTAGGCTGAATTTCTACCATTGCGTCACATGTTTGAAATCGCTTCATAACCGCTCGTAATAATTTACGAGCGACTACCACGCGGTTTGGAACTTCTAAATACAAATTGCCGCAAATTCATTTTACGTAATACAGAAAATTCATAATTCCATCCCCAATAACCTGAACGGTTTCTTTTCATCAGGAGTGCTGAGAAGAAAAGATGACGCAACGTTATTTTTCGTGCTTTTCTGGCTCGTAGATATCGATTATGAGAAAAAAATAATAGAACGTTCAAAAGAGACTCGCGCGCGTTAAATGTTGATAAATGATGAGTAATCTCGCGCGTTCCGTTCCTCATTATCTTGTATCGCGAGGCATCATGTATTATACAATCGATAAATACCTGTAGTACGAAAAGCTCGCTATTCAAGTGACGGTATATGCATGTGCATATATGCGCGGATATATGCATGCGCTCGCTAGTTTACGTGCATATGCGCAACGTTGCATGCGGGGTCATTGCCCGCACGTGTTCTATTCCCATCACTAATACATTCGCTGACAAGGAACGGCAAAGTGTGCTTCGGGGTGAAACAAGGTGTTTTTTTCGTGAATATGTAACACCGTAACACGTCAGCGCGAGATAAGAAGAAAAATTGCGGAAAATTACTCGATTAAGGGCGTATTTTTTATTTTAATTGGGTTTTTTTTGTTTCTATGAAAAACATTCACCTGTTTTATCGTTATTTTATCTTTATCAGTTTATAGTTTCAATTTTTTAATATTACTGCGTTTTTTTGTCATGACTCTAACGAATTTAATATAGTATATATATTTTTATGTTTTGACTTAATTTTTGTTAATTTGAAATTTGACTTTTACATATGGCCTTTACATATCTTTATACTGTGTTTTAAAATCAATAGTTCGATGTTATAACTTGTTCAATTTTGTGTTTTTATTTATTATCATCTGCCAAATTAAAATCGTATTTAAAATCACAGAGGCAACAATTAACTTATTGAAGTCTTAATAAGAAATTAATAAAAACATATCGCGTATTCTCTCGTAAATTAAAATTATTTACGACAAACACCTGTTTTCTTTGTACATACTGAAATATACATGGTCATTATGACCTTTCATTCTCGAGGATGAAAGAAATATTTTGTAAGCGTTCTCTATATTTATTTATTGATTAGCTATAATTCATTCAAGAGAGCAATTTTTGTATGTCAGGTAATATTATTGAACATTTCCCGATGATTTTATTTTTTAATATTATAAATTATTATTAATATTGTGTGTGTGTTTACGAGCGAAATACCTTTGCTCTTTTCTGTTTTAGCTCGGTGAAAATATTATCTGACTTTCTTTAATCCAATGTGTTTTTAAAATATCTCGGAATTATAATAATTAATTACATATAATATTAAATCGCATCAATCTTTATAGATTATTTAGCGAAGATTTCTCGAATTCTCGCGATATTTTATATTTCAAATAATTTTATCAAACAATTCCCAATAATTGTTATTTTTTTATTATTATGAATTATTATTTACGAGCGAAAAACCATTACTCTTTTTATGTTATAGTTTGACAAGAAAATGATCGAAGAATGATAAAATGTGTTTTGAGACATTTCGAAATTATAATAATAATATGTTACATCAGTCTCTGTAGATTGATTATATTCTGAAATGTATAAAATTTCTGGAGACGTTTTCGCGATATTTTCTTTAGAAGCTGAAATAAACAGAGAATGTGAAAGGCGATAAAACCCCAGGAAATATTACGCGACGCAAAAGCATTGCTGCGTATATAGAATCCCAGAATGGTGCGGGGAGTGAAGTCACTCCATTCATGGGATTCGTTGGCTTTAATGGGGTCTCGAGGATGAATAGGGAGGGCCGAGAATCCCTTCCTGCGGGGAAAGGATTTGAAGTTGAAGGTCACGCATCCCCTCGCGAAAAGTTACGCACTTTCGAACGCAATCGATGCCGGACGTTGCATAGAGAATTACGCTTAAAATATACGTCCACGTGGTGCAAACCGTTACGTAACTTAAGCCGCAAAATGCTTTCAGCTCTCTAATATTATTCAATAAGTTGGTAAAAGATTTGGAATGTTGGAGCCTCGATTGGAAATTTTCTACAAGAAATTTTCATACATAAATCAATTCAAAAGACAGGAAATTTATGATAAATCGAGAAAATGCGACTTTGAGACACTTTATAAGCTATGCTTTCATATAAATTAATCTTTCAATCACAAAGCATAGAAATGTAAAGTGATTAAATGAATAAGTAATTGTATTCATCAATTAATAGTTAATTAATTAAATTATACATTTTTCGAACGAATAGGATTTTATATAATATATTCATATAAGCAGTTAAGAGAGAAATAATTCGTAAGCGAGATTCCCTGATGTGGGTTCAGTTTCTACTTTGTGAAATTAAATTATAATTCCACTTTGTGTAAATCATCATGGATATAAAAAGTCGGCAAATGTCGAAAATAGGAATTTTATAAGTCATTTTTTTAAAGATTTTTATGCAAATAATATACACTTTATACATTTGAAAAAAAAAATACTTTACGTACAGACATATACAGAAAGATATTTTTCATCTCGAGATACAATATTTATAGCTTTTCGCCCCGCAAATACTGTGTGAAATATATCATAATTTTTTCGTATTTCAAACGTAAATACAAGGAATCGTCGGAGGTATATTTCAGGATGATGCGTGGGGCGGGCAAATAATCAATGGAAAATGGAAATGAAGAGCAATGAATATAAATGTGGATTCGCTGGAACACAACGTACGGAACATCATAATTTCAAGCGTTAATGTCAATTGCGTGGTTCCGAAATAGCGATCACTCTGACGGCTATTGTTATTTGACTTCGTTTTGACTTCGGTGTATCGGTTAAGACGTAAATTTGTCTCGAGACCGTTCGTGCTCGAGGTATCTTATTACACAGAAATAAAGCGCAGTAAGCATCGTCCTTCTACCCATCGTTTCCTCGCATGCCCTTTCACTCTCCTCGCGATAGAGAGAAATGCTTACATTATACATTTCCATTGGGCGGACTCGTGTCGCTGTTTACCCACATACGCGCGTATAATCGTCAACAAACCTTCGGGCAACCCTCCGCGACCAGCGGCCGTTCTTTGCTTCTCTCTCTTTCTCCCCCCTTTTTCTCCCTCCCTCCCTCCCTCCGACCTCCCTTCTTGGCTCGTTTAGATTCTCAATCCCTCTCTCCTTCTACCCCTTTATCTATCCTCCTCCACCTCGCGATTCACGTGACCGGGACAGTCTATTGATTCCTCGAGGGTAGTGCATGCGCCCTCGTGCACGCGATCTCTGCTGTCAAGGGGTTTGTACGCGATGGAGGGGACGAGTTTGGAGGAAGTCCCGATGGAGGGGATGCCGGCGAGGGTGGAAGCGGGACGGTCGGGGAACGTAGGACGTCGAGAAAGAGACGGTGAGTGAGAGAGAAAGGGAAAGATAGCGATAGAAACTGAACGTAGTCGGTGGTGGTTTTTATGTATTTTTATGGTGATGGTATACACTTTTATGGATAGGATGAAATAAGTAATCGCTGAAACAAGTCCAAAAAATTGTAGGTATTACGAATAAAATAAGTACAATGGCGGTTCAAGCACACATTGTATAAGCAGTTTTATTTAAGGTATCGTATAAATATTTTATTTGCCGGATTTTTACGTTCTTTTTATAGATTGAGTATTTTTATATATCTAATAAATTAGAGAGCTTAATTAAATTGGAATCAACGTGCAATTTTTAAAATCTTAATCTCTTTCAAATATACAAAATTGTCGCAATTGTACATAAATAGCATTTTTTTAAATAGGTGTTTTTTTTGTGTATGTACCAATATTTTAGGAATTATTGTTGGCTATTGTTTTAAAGTGAAACTTATTGATTTAGCTGATAACCTATTTTTTATTTTTTCAATTTGCTCTTTAAAGAAATAAACATGGGACACAAAAATATCAAAAGCTTCCAAACTTTTCTGCAGCATTTATAATTATTCGTAGTTGCTATTATTTTTTGTCATTATTTCATTTACATTTCTTGGTCGACATATTTGATCTATTTAAAACTTCTTAACGTTGACTTGGATTTTGCAATCCTTGGCCAATTTTTGCCCCTCCTCATCCAAAGCTTTTTAATATCAGTAACGAGTCAAGGAGAGTCCATTTGGCAATTGAGTGCAAGTCCAAAAAATTCAATCTGATTCGGCGTACTCGACGTAAAAAATTCGAGAATTCCCTCAATCCCCATTGCTGACGGGAGGTGGCGGCGTGTTCAAGCGCTAGTGAGGCGGTCAGGGGTTGCGAAGAGGAGGGTTGCGAGGAGGAGGGTTACGAGGAGGAGGGTAGTGATGAAGGACGGCGGATGGAGAGAGAAGGAGAGAGAGGGTTACCGAGGATCGCGGCGGAGACTCAGTCTCATTTGTGTGGCGTCTGTGTCGCGGTCAGCCTCATCTTTTTCGGTCGGTCGTCATGACTTCCTTCATCCCGCACGTCATTAGGTATACAGTCGACATTGACATAACTCGCGCGTTACGTATTCAAGTGCGTCTCATCTCGAAATATTTTAGTTACATCTGAATGCGTCTCTTCGATTCAGCGCTTACTCGTGAAAACCTTGCTCGTTAGGCTTGCGTCATTAGTCGTTTAAGATTCACTGTGCACAGAGTATCTCACTGTGGATAAGTTCAATATTGCAATAATGATATCGGCTGTCATGAGCAAGAAACAATGTCTGTGAAGCAGATTGAGAGCGGAACTTTTGCGTTCTTCTGCGCGTCAGTTCGCAAGATGGTGAATTCGAAATGATAAAGTAAACAGTGACTCTTGTTTGTTTCTTTGTTATCATTCGCAGTGTTCACGTGCTGTCACTTACTAGAAACTGTTAAAAAATACTGTCCGTTACCTGGACTGTTAACTTTTTATCTCCGCGATACTCTGTGCGCACGCTGGGGCAACGTTTCATTCGTTCAATTTATTAATTCCAATGTAATTTTAATGCTTTGACAAAACATTTTATACTCTAAAATATTAATTTAGGAAATTCTGCAAATAAATCGAACTTCACTCTAAATCGACGAATTCTAGGTAAGTTTGTAGAGGGTGGTTCCTGGCTGTGTTTATCATCACGATCGAGCGTCGTAGTTTCGCGAAGCTATCAACGTCACTTAACTCTAATCACAATTAACGCTTCTTTTCTCCGCTAATTCAGATGGCGAATGATTTAACACTCGTTCGTGTTAAATGCGGTTATGATTTCGGCGAAAACTAATTCACTACTACAAGCAGGCAGTTTGATATCGACAACTGCGCAAAAGGCTGAAATTGGTGTTAAGTGCAGAAAAGCTGCTGCAGCTGTGCAAGCTGTACGTAAATTAAAAATTAGATCAGCTGCGTTTGACATATTTTCACGTTATTGTTTTGTGTCATCGTTATTTCAGATAAAATTATAATATATAAGCTACAATATATGTGTGTGTGTGTGTGTGTGTGTGTATTTTTATTTATATGTACAAGAGTTTTATAAATCGGGAAAAAATTATTTTCCTATTAATTTTCATTACTTACAAATAAAAATAGAAATTTAATAAGCAGAAAATTAATCTTTAACAAAACCGAATCGTCTGATGACGTCGTTCTTGTATTCGAATCGAATGTGAACCAATTCAGAGAGTTATACCCTCGAGATAGCGAGAAGTAAGAAACGTGTTTCTTTACTTCATTATCATATACGTATTTCGGTAATAGCTAACCGAGTCAAGTAGAACGTGCGAGCGGAAGTGGCTATATGGATCGTTATATCGCACTTGTCGCTGCATCGAGATTTGTGTTTTGTCGCGTGAAATTAAATGACCTCGATATAACGTCCGTTAACCCGGAAAGGCTATAAGAAAGGGGTACCGTCTAGAGACAGATTGCGCCAAGTATCCATACGTTTTATGCAACTACGTGAGAAGGGGTGAAAGCTCTGCAGAAGGCCGATACGTATAATGCTCGTTTCTATACCGATGTAGAGTAACTTTAATCTCGGTTCTCCACTTGCTTTTTATCTTTTTCTAATTTCTAGAAAGAGACGAAGAGTTAGTTGAAACCAAGACTAAAAGTGAGCTACATTTGGTAGAAACGGGCATTATGTGTACTCAAGAGTAAAAAAAGAAGCCTTATCTTGGTGAACGTGTAAACGCGCGACAACGTCGACCTGGCGGAATTCGATTTCTACTCTATGGTTACATAAAAATGTGCGGTTGTTGCTAAGCGCAACGTGCTCCCGCCGCCCCTTCCTTCTTCATCGAGGCGCAGGTGCAAGAGTCGTGGCACAATGAACTATAAAAATGAAATGTGAGGGTGTAAGGAATAAAGAGCACGCAAGGGAAGAAATATTTAATACATAAGCATTTTTTTTGTAGTATAAAATTCTCAAAGGTACAATATACATATATTGAGTGCGTCAGGAACTAAAGTACTGCATTAAGTCTGTAATAAGTCTGTGTGTGTAATTAGTAAATTTATAATCCAGATTCACTTTTCTTTTGCTTTGGAAGATTTAGAAAATCCGCGTGAAATATCCACTCACGAGATCCTCCTTAAATTCCCTTTTATGTATTATATTTCTCACAGAACGCAAAATCCGCTTTGTAAAATAGCTCTTACGGATTACGGACTTAAGTCACAAGTCCTGAAATACGAATAAACATAAGGTGGATGCAGTGTTTCCTCCCTCGCGCATTTATTCCTTACTACTTCTAACCCAATAAGGAACGAATGCGACAATTATTATCCTGCTGCTTTACGAACACGTGATTTTGTGGATTACGTTTTCGCGACGTTTCGCAAATAGATGCGTCTCGTTTGATCAGCGTATCATTGCCAGGAGAACGTCGGCTCTTCCGTTGTACGAAATTAAACGTTCATTCCATTTACCCTCGCGGGAAATATCGATCGCAGACATCCTACAGAGGCGTGCACTGCCGAGCTGATGCACGCACGATATCTCGCGTTCGAGCAGATCGATCGGCCGCGCACGAATCTTTCCACCATGCAATTTTCCACTGGGTGCATTAGGTCAGTGTTCTCAAGCGAATGTCTCGTCGATAATGTTACGTTTAATGTCGAAAAATTATTTAAATATACAAAAGATCGATCTGCTTTCCGACTGATATTAATTTTTTACTTGTGTAAGGATATAATATTGAAAATGTGCTCAAGTGTTCTGAGAAAATTTGATTTTCTCAAAATTTGTTAAATTGATCGTCTTTATGTTTTGTGTATACCGATTTAATACTTGCAATTGCAATTTGTTGACTGCGAAACTCGATTACCTACGAAGACATGGTTGTCAATTTTCGCTGTGTCTTTGAATCAGAATCTTATTTGTTCTGTCTTATTTGTCGAAGGAGTTCTCTACGTAGTGTAAGCATAGAAACAAACACGCACACCCACACACACACACAGTCACACTTTGCTGATACTGCATTGCTATTACGGATGCAATATCACTGAATTAAGTAAATATGTTGTACATTTGTGCGCAGTTTCCATACCGACGTAGTGCAATTTTCGTTATCAATGCGATGCATATGAAGTAGAGTGAAGAGTGACGCAAGTAATCCTTTCCCTGTTTTTGATTCCGACTCTTCCCTCTAATTCGCGAGCGCTATGTATACCACGATTACGATTAAGATTCATGGATGATTCATGAATTGCAGAATTTTATCAATGTTACTATTTTTATTGCTTTAAGATTCGATCTTGAAAATAATTTAAATGAGCATTAAATGGACCATTATGATAAACATTATTAAACTCGTCGAGCGCGTTTTCCGCGTAATTATTCAGGAAAATTAAATTTTGTTTCGCACGTAACATGACTGTCAAAATGTGAGAGAGTTTAGAGAATCACGCGCAAAAGCGAGGCGACTTACGCAAATTTCATTCTCGCTCGACTGTATGCAAGCTGCTCGAAATCCCTTGTGTCGTTTCGACACACCGCACCGCATTGCAGAAAAGGAAATAAAAAGGCAGTATTGCAACATGAATTTATTTTGAAAATTATCAATTCTTCTAGAAATTTTGATAAAGGAGATAAATCTTAAGCCTCTTTGACAATAAAATGGCTATGATTAAATCAATAAAACATTTACTAGTTCAAGATTTTGAAAAAACTATTTAAATTATTATAAAAATAGTTTATTAATTACAACGAAGCATTTTAATTAATAATAATTTGATTTCTTACACCTTTTTAAGTAAATCATATTACTTAAATTAGTTGAATGTTTAAATAAATTTACTATAGAAACATAAATATTAAATGATATGCTTTTGTAAAATTTACTTTATTTGTATCGCCTGAAATATGTTAACTTAAAAATTTTATCTCTGTATTTCATGACACTTACAGAAATACTTACAGAAATGTCTTCAAGATTGCAGTCGATCGCAGTTATTGCCAGGTTGCGATGACGAGTGTTGCAAATAGGCGAATGATGAATATTAATTAAATTAAATTCGAGTACCACGGACGTTAATTAATTCATAAGCTGTCGCGTGTACTGAAAAGCTTGATAGCTGCGATTAATTACACACTCTTCTGCTGCAAAATGCATTAACGTCGACTCATCACCGTGTATATTTCTATAAAATCGCAATGCTCGTGATTCTCATATGTTAATAAAATGTATCAATGTAAATTCGACAGAATCTTGATTTATCTAGAAGTCTTCCACATAAATATATTATTTCATGTACAATTACGATTTCATGTCGCTATAATATAATCTCAGTTTTTGAACATGGCCGGAGACGCTACCGCGTCTCCTGATCAATAAATGCTTTAATCAATTGCTTTACCGTTGGATTAGTTAAATCTGCTGCGCAGATTTAAATAATGTCTTAAGCCTTTTGCGTCACGCGAGAAAATTATTTATAGCTGCAAAAAAAAGTCGATGGGAGGTATTTCTCGATTTTTTCTCAATTGAGAGATGTATATTTTTCAAAGATAGTCACAGTCCACGGAGACCATACGCTAAACGAATCAACGGGCGTAATCAAATTGGAGCGTGTTACGCGGTCGGTTGAGGACTAGAGCTGATTCTATGGCTTCCACAAGTACGAAGCACGAAGAATAAAGAATCTATTCTAATTCTTATAGCTTATAATCCTTACAATACGCAGCATAAGAAGAATACTTGCAAAAATTGACAAATATTTCTGATAACAGAGTACTATATGAGTGTTTGTTTTGTGTTCAATTATCGATATGTATTCACGAGTTAATTGCGAATGACCTGGTTATGCTCTTGTCAAATAATATAGATATAATGTAACTATAATATATGTGTCGTGCACGCAAAAATAACACGATAGCCTTATACACATGGATATAAATTATTTTAAATATATATATATATATATCATATCGTCAGAAGCTATTATTATAGCTTGTTATTAATACTAACCGCGTTAACATCAAGCTACAACAAAATGGATTAAATTAGACCAAAAATCAAATAAATACCTATAATACTTCTCACGCAAGTAAAAAACCGAGAATCTAAAAGATAGTTTATATTAAACATATATTATAGAGATAATTTCAAATATTAAATTACTACGAAATGTCGAGATAATATTTTTAAAATTAGTATAGAAGAAAAGGGAGTTCCTTACAGAGGGATACATTGATGTTGAAATATTTCTTCTGCAATTAGCGAAACATAGAAGAATCTTTTTCGTATTTTCTGTTTTCAGAACGCAGCGGGTGCAGTAAGCGCTCGAGCAGAAAGTACGTAGACCATGCCAGGGCCAGGGGCGGAGTGGTGACCTAGACCTCATCCCGGCTCCGACCCTCGATGCTTACGCTACGGCTGGTGTCGACTCATTTCCTGAAGCAGCCATAGGCAGTGCCCTTCGCCTTAGAGAAAGGGCTCGATGCGATGTGCCGTGATAGGGACATGAACCCAGAACTACTAGTCGAGTCGCACGATCTCCGCTCAACGGCGTCGTCGTCGCCGTCGCCGTCGTCGTAAGAAAAACGAAGAAGTATACACACGGTTGTTCAAAATTTTCACGCGCACGCAAGAAGGACTTTTTTTCTTCTTCGACGGCCCTTTTCTCTCTCTCTCTCTCTCTCTCTTTCTCTCTCTCTCTCTCTCTCTCTCTTTGTTGCGAGAGTTTGCATATATACATACATACATATAAACCACACTCATCCCCACGAGTCGTTCCTTGCTCTTCCAACCACGAAAACGAACAAGAACGGCTCCTCTTTTCTCCTTATTTTGAGATAAATTAAAATCCCGATGTAAAAAAAAAAAAAAACGGGCCATTTTTAAGCGAGAAAGTGTATACACGGTCTCGCGTTCGGTACTCGGTACTCGTGGTATTCGACATAAATCCGCGATCCCAGTTGCCGGAACTGGCCGGATCGAAGGAATACGATCATAACCCGGAAGAGACGTTGTCAGTACGTACTCACGACGAATCCAGACGAAGGGAAGAAAGGAGGGAGGAGCGGGACGAGACAGCTGCCACGCTGAGCTCAGTATACTTCAACCTGTGGAGGATCGCGAAAGAGTGCATTGTAAGTGTTCCTCTTTAACACCTTAACTTAGTTGACATGTTAAGATGTTTAGTAAAAAATGCGATATGAGTAATGAAATATATATATTATTAAATAAACGACTCCTTTTATCTCCTTATGTGGAGCATAGGACGTCTATAGACCTCTTTTGTCCGAGGCCTATATTCGTTTCTCGAATCAAATTGTTTTTCGGATTTGTGGGTGATTGGTCCACAGAATCCTACCTCAGTCAGATATTAGAGACAAATATCTACTGATATGTATACTACTGATGTATACTGATGTATATATATTATTACATATAGTTAATTAATTTTTTTAGTTGATTATTAACCAGTGTACAAATCAATAAAGCTAATAATTTTAATCAAATTAAATGTATAAAATCCCTAATCTTATTTTTTTATTAGTTTTATTATAAATTTTATTTAATCTCTATCGAGACGTTAAAAAATTTGAAATTTATTTTAAATATATACGTGACATAAGATATAAAGAAAGTATTAAATTAGAGTTGATCTTTTTATAAAACTTATCTAAGATGTTCAATGATATATTTAAAATGATTAAAGTATGATAGCTCATTGTCTGCAGTTATATGTACAGAGAGCACATAATGACAACTGTTTTACAAAAATATCTTTTTTTTTTTATTAATTAGTAGTTTTTATAATGTTTCTACAGATATAGTAAAATAGAAATAAACATGCTTTATAATCTTTTGTATCTTACCAAAGAATTCTGTACAGAGGAAATGATTTTTTGGTGGCAAACGTTCAAAATGTGTGGCGCGGTTAAAAACCGATACTACAGTTATTTTCCATTTTACGTCACAAATTCGGTCTGTAGACGATTAATGGATTAAAAGCCGCACATTTATGTCGCGCGCACGCAAGAGTCTCTATGCGTCTACCTCTTCGGTTACGTAATCACGAAATTTTGGCACAATTTTGGTACATGAGTAATCCGTTTCACGTGAAATTTTCTCGTTCGGATGAAACATCAGTCGCGAGCGAGCATCATCAGTGATCATTAACCGTCTCATAATCGCCCTTCGAAACTGCGCACCTTTCTTTCACGCAAAAAGGGATGACAAGGTAAATTGATCGACCGCGGTTATCGGTTATCGGTGCAACGGTCGACGGGTTATTTTCGATAACATACTTTGTGCCGTTGGATGAAATTACGTCGCAGAAAAATTATCTATTCAAAAGAGCTGGCAATTGTCAAGGATTTTCGATGAATAATTTCTTTAGACTTCGCAAACTGAAATATAATACGCTCCGAAGGAATCGCGTTATAAATACAATACCTTGTAATCATAATTAAAGCAAAGTAGAACATTCCAATTAAAGGACAATTCTCTTTTACACAGGTATTATAAAGATAACTTTAAAAAAAAAAAAGAATAAGATACTAAGAATAATAATTAATATATATTTGTTACGATGTATAATAGTTTATCCCTATACTTATTTTTATCATAATGAAAGATATTGATAAAGGAACGAGGACGATAACATTTATGGTTCATCGATCTATTCAAGCTGAGCTTTTCCTGTGATATAAAATGCGTATTTCTCGTCGCGCGCTTATCGATCGCGCGCTTGCGAAAATATTGAAATTACCCCCGCGATTGTTCCGCCAATGTCGGTGTACTGACATTGCTGTGTTTCCCAGTACGATCGTGCACGGCAGTTATCACGCGTTAGATCGATATGAAGTATACTAACCCAAAAAAAGATCAGTAATTTTTTCTCTTATTTTTACAATTCTCTTTAACTTCTGAAAAAGACTTCTGAAAAAATTTAATTTATACAATTAATATCATTTGAAATTTTATAATATCTATAATTAGTTATCTCTATTGTGTACAATAATCTTTTATATTTAGAAAATTTTCCGTTCGATATTTCTTTTATAATTCGACCACGATATAAATTACGATTGAGAATGTGAGTGAATAACGAATCTTTGAGTAACCGTTGTTTTGCATGTCCTCGCATATTGTGCGACTTACAAGTTTACCCGTCGCTTTTGTTAGTGCGGCAGCGGGTCGCGGTGTAGACAAAGTGGGATGAGACGCCCTCAGCAAGAACATCTCCATCATCATCACCACCACCATCATCACCATCACCATGGATCCTCAACAAGCCCCACGTGCTCTCGTCAAACACACGATAAGGTAAGTGCTTCCCTTGGCATTTACCGCAATTTCATATTTAACGAGAAGTCAGAACTTTCCTTCCAATGTTTTGTTACAATTATTAGTTGTTTTGATAAACTGATCATCTGATGCGCCCAAAGGATATTGCAATTACACATGTATTTCAATATATATTTTGCGAAATTTTGTATTTTTTAATATGAATAATAATGACATAATTATTTTTTATTCGATAAACTTGCGTTTTTTTTTTTAGTCTTTAAGCTTCGTTTTACGTTTGTTAATTTAAAACGATTAGAAGAACTGCTGCGTAAAGTTCCTACAGTGGTTACTACTGTCTTAATAAATAAACAATGACACATAGCAGTTTCTATGCTCGAGATACGGCTATAGAAACTTTCCGGTCCTTTTACTGCATTGAGCGAGAATGCGGAGTCTATATCTATTCGTTACTCCACTTTGTCGAGGCACTCCTTTTCAACAGTTAGCGACCGTTCGTCGATTATACGCTTTCTCGTTCCCTGTCACTTTACTAATCATTTATACGACCCGTATAAATGTCTTGCGAATGTCGGAAATATCAATTATCGCTCGATACTTGACGTAGAGGATGCCAAAGTCCATGCAAAATGGACGTAAAATGTACGTCATTTGAATTAGTTAAGAAAAATAAATATAAAGATCGAAATATACCTACTATAAGAGTTTCATAATTTTATTACACTTGTGTAGACTTTATCTATAGAATGAAATTAATTAATGTACCTAATACACAACTGCACAATGTTGTATTATATTTAATTATTAAATACATATTATATGTATAGTTATATACATATGTAACACGAAATATAAATTAAATTTTAATTAAATAATAATTATTTAATAATTATTTATATAATAATCAGCGATATTGTACATTTAACAAATAATACGAAACAACACATAGAAACACCATTCTTGTCATGAGCTTTTTAATGCGTTATTACATATATCTTAATTTTGCAATTTATTTTTGAAAAAGCTTTTTTCGGTATATACCAATAATACATATATTTTACTTATAATGTTTATATAACTGTATAATTATTTGGTTTACATACAATTTGTATATATTTTGTTATAGAAAGGAAATAGCTCTTCCTTCGAATATGTATTATACATTTTTACTACGCACTCGAAAAGACCTAAGCGACCCATCGAATCTACGTCGCTTGCTTTTCAGGACGAATCTCGTCTCGCTCGTGTAAAGCGTGTTCTGGCGGGTTCGCTGTTGGGCCGCGGTGCTGGCTCCAGCAGGATCTTCGGCACCCGGCTGGAGCTGGTCGAGTCGTATCTCGACACGGGTGTACCGTACGTGGTGCACCGGTTATGCAGCTACATCGAGGTGCATGGCTTCCAGAGCGCGGCGGTGTTTCGCCTGTCAGGCGGCAGCCCGCGGCTGGCAGAACGACTGAGAGCGGCCTTCGAGCGGCGGGGTGATGCCGATCTAGAGGCAGCCGGATGCCCACCGACTGCCGCGACCCTTCTTCGTCAATATCTGAAGGAATTGCCGCAGCCGGTCGTACCATCCACCCTCGTCGGCAGACTGCTCAACATTCACACTCGTGAGAATCCATAATCCTACCAATTTCACAAAATAATTCAGGATTTCGTTCGAGAACGAGAAACTTCATTGGTAATGAGACGTACGTCTATTCCGGGATATCTCACGTACAAGTGTGGTTTCAGTTTTAAAATTTTAAATTTCCATTTAAAGCTTTAAATTACCACGGAATATTTTAGTATCAGAGGAAAACTTTGCTATACAACTTTACCGTATCTCTGATTGAACTTTGTTACTTTTATGTGACATCCTCCGTTCTCCGATAAAATTTATAATAAAAATATACTAAAATCTGGTCAGTGTCTGTTCGTCTGTCGTTATTAATATACACTTGTAATCATTTTAATTTTTTGACTGAATTTTTGAACATAATCTTCCTAACTTTCAGACGATTTATTTTAACTATTTATTTTTTAGTTTATTGCAGTCTTTTAAGATTAAATGTGGGGCGAGTATTAATATTTCAGATGGATTGTGCTGAAAGTCTGATAATAACGGCAAGCAATGATAATTTCGAAATAAATTAATTTAAAGAATATGTATATGTATGTGTTAATTCAACAACCTAATTTTGATCGTATTGGCGCTTCATGAATTTAGGTGCCGTATCTACTCACATAAATGGTCTTGTTACCAATCTTATTTATTTTTTACTCTTAGTTTTATTTATTGTGACTGTTCTTCAAACTACTGTTTGTACATTCTTTTGATGTGCTATCGCATTGTGCAACACAAAAGAATGTATATTTAGAAGGTTTCTTCACACACGGTCTTCCAACCGTTTGTGAGCAATTTTTGTTATTCACTTTGGACTTGTGTATGCGAGACTTTTCGCACTATTACTGCGTTTTTAAATATCTGAAGATGGCTCAGTCTCGTAGCCGAAATATGTAATATTGATCACGATGTTTAACGTAATATGTAATTTTATTAAATTTCTCTTATTTCTCACGCAACAAGTTCTGTGGTCTGCCTTTTTTATTCTTTTTGTTATTATTAAAACTGTCTGTCACAGAGAGCTATGCGAACGATCATGACTCATGGATCGCCTCGACGAAGGAGCTGCTGTCGACTCTGCCATCCTCGCATTATCAACTGCTTGGCTACCTGACGATTTACCTTAGTCGCTATGAGGCACGACACGGACGCAGCGCCGGAGTCTGCGGTGTTTTTGCACCTGTCATTTTGCCTCACGTGCCGCCTGCGACTACCCTCCTGCGGGATATCCTCGCCGAGGCACCGGTGCTCTTCCCTGACTGGTGAGTGACGCATGATGATTCTCTTAGCATAATTATTCGGAAGTTTCGCAAAATAACGTAGGAAATTCGCGCGAGGAATTTACGTAATTCACCGGCGGCAGAAACGAACGGTATGTCTATTCTGCGTCATGCATTTGCATTTCTTATTTTAGAATCATTAAAACTATGCACGATATATTCCGCAAACGTGAAAAAATAGCTTTCAAGGAGAAAATAATTTGTAGTCAATATATCGTTATGCAATAACAAAAAATAATCGAATATTTTTTATAAATTGGAATTTTCTAAAATTATAAACGTCAGTTCGAGTTTTGCATTTTTTTTGTAAAATATTATATTTTCCTTTTAAATTTTAATCTCTTGAAAAATTGCCTAGTTTTGTATTAATGCAAAAGAACATTTTGAAGGAATGTACCTAATGTTTGCATATAAGAAAAGATTATGTAAAACATAGTAAAGTTTATTTGCGTCAAATTAGTAATTTTGCGATCGTTCTTGAAATCGTGAAAAAACCTTGTTAGCACAAAATTGCGATAAAGTGCGGTTGACTACATTCGCATACCTAACTTTATGGTGTGTTCATGCACCGTTGAACATACTGATCGATATCCTTCGGTCGGTTATTCGTCTTTTTTGTGAATAAAATAAAGGGACTTATCAGCGTGAGATTTCACATGACTTTTTATTTATACGATAAAAGGCGGAAAGATTAAACTGTCAGATTATTTAAAAAAGTACAAGCGTATATTATGTCAGAATATAACAATGAAATCAATCATACGTTTCTCATATACCGGATCAGAATTCATATTCAAATATCGTTCGCTTGTAAAATAAATGTTTTTTATTCTCTTTATTATCTCGAAATTAAAAAAAATGGAAATATTTGAATATTTATTACATGCAATGGTTTTATTGAGCTTAATTACGCATGTATTTATTCTGGCTTTGAGAATTTTTTTAATTCTTAACTTCAAGCATTTTTAACCCGAATTAAAAGGAATTTTTAATAGGAAATATAGTGAAACAAAATTTGAAATAAATTTATTATAACAAATAATACGGGAATTTACATTTAATTTATTACAATACGTAGTATGGAGTTCTATATAGCTCTTTTGTATTTCTTCAACGAGACTCGCCGCAATTCACGGTTACTCAACATTCGTCCGCGTCGAATAAATCGACCAAAGTACAATGACTCTGTTTACTAATCTGAAAATCCGATCTCGTCTCCGTGTCGTGTATTAATCGTGCTGTGAATTACGCAAGAGCAACATTTGAATCGATCCGCCGTTGCTGCAAGATAAATTATAAAGCACTGCTGCGGAAAGTACACTCGGCGCAACCGAGCTTGTACGCCTAACTCTCTTAACGTACATTCGCGTTTCGATTTTCTTGCCGCGCCGTCTGATCGTCTCACGATATTGCTCACATTTCCACATTAATTCTCTTTAGCCTGCGGCTGAAGGATCTATATTATCTCGATAAACTGTTCCACTCTTCGAAATTACAAACGAAGCAGAATTTCCGCGGACGTTTGCTCCTCGACAGCCGGTTGTCTAATTGGACTCTTCTACTTATACTCGAGAGATTCTCTCCCTCGACTGAGGGCCGACAGCCAGATATTTTCTAACTCGTTGGGTACTCGGCTCGTTCCTCCACCACGATTACATCTCGACCGCCTGGACAAGTCTCGATGAAGAGATCAAGTGCACTTATAATTTCTTGTTTTTCCTATACCTCAGCAGACGCAGATTACATAAGAAGGAAAGAGTAAAAAATCGATGCTTGTGTGCCATTGAATACTGTGAAATATGAACTGAAGTTCATATTTCAATGTATTTTTTTTTCTTTTTCAAAGATATTTTCCTCTTCATTAAGACTACTAAGTAATAGTCGCGTTTATAACGAAATCGTGATGTCATACACTGCTAAATTCATTATGTCAAATTATATCCAATTTGAGTTATTTTTAATTATATAGATATTTGTAGGTCGCTGTCGCTTCTATCCAATATGTTGTTAATTTGACTGAAACAAATAAAGTTAAACAATTTAACTCAAGATAAAAATGTATTCGATTGATTCAAATTAATTTAGTTTGCTATGTATTTACTAATTGCATAATATAGACGATGTTTATTTTGAAACAATAGACCACAGAAATGAATTAATTTACATAATTTGATATGAAAATTAAAAATAAAATGTTATTCACCTTAAGGGATTGCATTATTATTGCTTCTTTGACATCTAACAATATAAACGAGAAATAACAAGTTGAAGTCTCCTTCATGACGATTCTAATATCCGTTTGTGTCAGGAGCCATCAGAAGTCTTAAACTGAAAACAATTATGATTAGAAAAGATCGAAATAAGATAAATAAAAGAAAAATATATAAATATATAGATTAGAGAGAAATAAACGTTATATATCGCGCTGCATATGTTGAATCCATAGATTCAATTCGATTTCTGCGCATGTATGTGACAGAACTCCATATTTCTCGCGTGGATATGAAGGGTTTTTCTCTCGACTCCACGTACAAATGGTATGATTTCATCGCGCTTAAAAACTATCGAATCACGCAAAAAGCATGTTAAACAGCATCGATTATTCGAATCAGGCGAAAATTGTAAAAACGGGTGGGCATCTATTTCTTCTGCATTCGGAATTGTTATTTTTATTAGAATTCCAACGCTTGCATTCAGTTTTTTCTTCTACTCGTAACTGGTTAACGGCCTGTAAAAACTAACGATTTGGTGAAATGAAAATAAAAATAAAAATGGATGTTTAAATAATAGATGTTTACGTAAATAATAGAAATATATGGTACATGTAGACAATGCATACATTTTTTAACACTCGTTTTAACTATGAATATTAAAACAACTATATATAACGCTATGAAAATTTCTCATTGTTTAGAGTGAAACACTTCGCGGGTTTCACTCGAATTCGACGCACATATCATATTTCGGTGAAAATAAAAGATTATAGATCTGTTTTTATAACTGAAAACTAGAGCATACACTCTTTGCACTTAAAAAGTAGATTTATGTTTCATATTTAGCAAGAGCGAGAAAAAAAGTTTTAGTGCAGTCCAGTGCAGCAACAAAAAACAAACTTTAAGTTAGGTCGAGTTATTTTTGCGCGTGTCTATTTTTTTATTTCAGGCGCTTGCGAATTAGTTTTTAAATAAGTGGAAAAGTGCACAGAAATGCATTAGCAAATTGCTAACGTCGGATTACAGACGTAAGTGGAAAACACGCTTGAGAATATTCGCGACCTTCTGCGCGATTAATTTTATCGTTACATTCAAGTATCTCACTGTCATTGAAATGTTTGGCCGTTGATAAAAAGTTACGATTCTTGGCCTTGTCGTGCGTCATTGATGCGGGCATACTTAAATGCACACTTGATATATTTTCCTTCCTCCCACACAGAAGCGTTTTTTGACGAATGTATCAGTTTCTTTCCTGCATTAACTTTAACGTATTATAGTTGCATCCATCTTTTTAGTACACGTTTCGCTGCATTTCCTCAAAAAGAATTTTTATCTTGTAATAATGAATCTCCGCTGTTTGCAATTTGAATGTATCAAAATTCAACATTGAAAATTAATAGAAATATATGTGTAACAATTCTTGATAAATATATCTAGAATATAATTATGGTATATCTAGAATATAATTATATCTACTATATTATAATATTGATTATTGATTGTACTATATTGGTATAATTCTAAGTTGGAAATTATCCATTTTATACTACAATACATTAAGGAATTTATCGTTATAATTAATTATTTATAATTACTATCTGAAAAATTTGAAAAAAACATTTTTACATAAATTTTTTAGACATAGAATTATTGAGCTTTTATAATTTGATAGTAACCTGATACATATCTTTTAAATACTGATTTTTTTGGAATAACGACTGTTTTTTTTTTTTTTGCGTACCGAAAATATCGAAATAAATTTAAATAAATTTTTATTTGAATAAGCCAACTAAATATTTATTAAATATAACATATATTTATTCGGTATAAAAAATATTAATTTGATTTAACAATAATTTTTTTTATTAAGTAAATATTTATTTACTATAATATAGTATTATTTATTTTCTGTAATATTATTTATTATAATAAATATTTAATTGGGAGTATTCAAATAAATATTTATTTAAATGTAGGATATTTTTTCCCAATGTACATGTAAGATATAATTTTCTGTGTGTTCTCATTGCGTACACGAAGTGCACATTTTCTTTCTCGTTTGACTTTCATACGTAAGAGATTATAACATCGGTTTTCTATATTAACTAAGTAACTTACAAGATTGATAATGGTATTCAGCTCCTTGCTTTCAAAAGCGACGCATTTAGAATCCCTTGTAGTTAGATGAAACTATAAGCGAGCGATTAATCTTAGCTCGTAAAATACCTAAATGTGTCATGCGGTAGAAAAAAAAGATCGCCACTTTACTCACATGAACGACGGCCGTTAAAGCATGATAATAAATGTTTTTAAGAGAGGACAGTGCTCTTTTTCCCGGTAAAAAAAAATCAGCATCCACAAGATTGATCGCGCTTCTCGAGACCATCACGCGAGATTGGCGAACTGTATCGCGTGCTTCATCAGACACAACAGACTTTGATACGCATATGGAACAATGTTATAACCGGTCAAGATATCGTTGGTCACGTTCTGCGATCAATGAGTCGTTAGCCTAATGACTCAGGATATTATTCAAATGACTGTAATTATATCGTCGATGAATATTAAACTCTGTTATAGTATTTATTAATCTCATTTACGATAAAAAATTGTAAATTAGTTGAGTGTCTTTTATACTAGCACATGTTAGTGAGAAACTAAGAAAATGATATAAATTAATAGGTTAGTTCTAAGCAGAACATAAGGTTCGTAACTTGTTCTCGTAAGATTTGTAAGAACTTATAACTGGAATTGTAATTCTATGCGTAAGACGTACGATCATTCATAACTATCTACGCTTTCTCATAAATCTTATAGGCTTTCCACAATGAGCCGTTAGTCACCGCTCATATCATACTAGTGATAAGTTGGAATTATAAGTCATAAATCTTAGGAAACTTACATCGAGAATAAATCATATTAGAATTACATCACAATATTTTGGTCAATCAGAAAAGTGGCAGTTCAGTCATAATCTAACAATAAGTTTTAAATCGTAAAAAATGAAATTTGCCCATCTGCACGCAGTCACTTATTATTAATTTATTATTGCCTTATGACACATTGCAACTCACTCCTGACTTTTGATCTATTAACGTCCTATTGTAAAGAGCTCATTACGGTTAGCAAAATGCTGTCTGCAAAGATGTTGTCATAAGCATTCCAGTCATTTCTTACAAGTCTTACGAGAACGAGTTACGAGTCGAGTCTTATGATTCTGCTTAGAATGAATTGACCTCGTAAAATTATAAAGAACAGACTTGAAAGGGAAGCAATTCATAAATCTGGCTTATTGTATCGCACAAGCGCGTGGGTGGGTGATAAACTATATCGTCGTTGAATTTTATTATATAGATTCAATCTGTTGATACGTGACAGACGGAAATTAACGTCACATTTAATCATTTCGTTGTGCGATAAAGGAATTAAAAAGACACATAAGTGACAAACGGATTAATTCACGCATGAAAGATTTGTTACATGTAGTCGCGCATGAACTACACTACGGATAAATCGATAAGTCGATTAAATCGAGTAAATTGATTAAACGAGATCGCAAGAGAGAGAATTTTGTGCCACTTGTGATAAAACGAGGAGCGATGTATTAATAATACGCAAAAGTTGAATGAAAATTCTATCTAAGTAGTCATTATATAGTTGTGTGACGCACTGCATCTCGCAATGGAGAGATAGCTATGATAAAGTGAACCTGCCAGCGAGCAGGTAAGTTGCCAGAGAGAGAAAGAGAGATATCTGTGAGATATTGCGCGTTCTCGATCGATGGAGACCTCGTTTTGGGATATTGGCTTAAGGTAATCGGTGTTATGCACGGTCATGCGTTTCCATAGATCTTGCATCATCGCCGCCGACACCGTCGACGCCGGGGACGAGCAGAGCGTCCATGAATAGTGCATCATGTGCATGAATATTTCAGGCTCCCCGCGCCATGTGCACTTGGTCTCTGTCCAAAAATCTCTTCAACTTTTTCAGAGATGGTTGGCGCGTTGTATAAAGTTTCAATTAATTAACCATGGGACTTACGAGTGCATACGTAAATAAAAGATTACAGAACGTCGTTATGTTGTCACGATTTCAACTGTATCGTGCTCCAAAAAATTCGCTTTTTATTCGAAGCGTTGAAGAGGATTGAAAGATTTAGGAGTATAAAGTTTATATAAAGTAGTAAAGCGCCATTAAAAGCACATGTAGTAATAATAAAAAAATTTTTAACAATTTTGTGAAAATCTGCCAAATTTAGCATTTTAGACGACGTTGGAAAATTAAGAAGAAAATATCTATGTCAATATTTTAAAAAATACAAAATTTATATGCGTAAAAATATCGAAAGGATTTTGCGGAAATGAAAACGATCGTTATTTTAAAGTTTCGCGTAAACGAAACAAAAAACGCAATACAGAAACTCTAGTCAGCCATAAACCGGTTGGAACAGGTTCCTTCAATGAGAGACTCACCAGATAAAAAGTTTTTTAGCCAAGTTTGTGTTTCTTTTCGCAATTTACGGACTAATGTATGCAAGTATAATCGAGCTGATATACCGTGAATACTCCATAGTACGATGGACAGTTCCGTGCTCGCTTTATCTATCTCAATCAATTGCTTTGAACAAGCTCCAAAACCGTCCTCCCAATCGCATCTGATCGATACGCAGTATGCATTGATAATAAACTCGATGCAATATGAATACAATATTTGTATCACGATCGACAGAGAGACGGTAAGATCAATTGAATTTGTCAACGATAAACTAAGCGCCGTTAATAAAGCTGTGGCAGAATGAGACGCGATTTTGATTAAAATCTATTAAAAAATTTCCTTCGGTGCAAATAAATTATTACATAATATAAAATCTAAAAACTTATTATTAAAATAATTAATTTTTTGTTTACTTCAATTAAAAGTAATTGCAAAAATTTTTAATGAAATATGTGTAAGGCTCAAAAATAATAGACTCTGATCTCTAAGAGAAATTACACTTTTAAGAATTTGTAGGTTATACGTATAGTTCATTAATTAAATCACTCCCGATTTGATTAATAGGTCCAAGTTTGTCAGTCTTAACTGACGCCATTATCACGTGTATTAGTAAATACGACGCAAACTGCAGCGTCTAAAACAACGCACGTGTTTGCTCGCAACGGAAGGCGTGCGATTAAATTCCGTTCACGTGTTGCCCAAGTGACCTTCTATTTTCTTATAGTATTGTTGTCCCTGGCATCTCCCCGTTTGGATCCAAAGGTATTGTAGCAACTTCTTCGATCTTTTAGTTTGGCAAGTAATTTAAAAGAACCCTCGTATATCTCGTACGAGGTCTTTGACAATTTATTTTCACGGACAATTTATGTCGTTGTAAGATGTTTTTTTTTATTAATTTTGTATTTTTGCACAGTAATTGTAAATTTACATAGAAAAATAATTAAAACAAAATAGAAAAGAAAATTTTGCATAAAGAACGAGTATATTTGTATTTTATGTAAATATAAAGTATATAACACAAACAAATATTTCTACAATGTAATATGTATTGCATTTTTTAAAATTAATTAATTTTAAAATACACAGACGTATGCGAAAAAAATGCATAATACCGTTAAAAAATGCATAATTGCCGTTATATGAAATTTTTATTAACTTAAGTTTTCTCCTCTCTTAAAATTTCACGCAATTGATTATAAAAAAAATTGAGAATAAATCTCAGAAATATAGGTTCCGCACATAGAAGAAATCAATACTGGATTCTCTAAATCGCTGTATAATTACGTATAATTGCTAATATTTATTAAAAAGATGTCAGATTCGTTACATCCATAAATTTTTTAGGAGAGATGTTTGATCTCTTTGTTTTTATCCTCCCTGTTGTGTCATAGACTTTATCGGGTTATCTAAAAATTCCTCGCGGTGAAATATAGAGAATGGATTAAACTTTCTCGTTGGCGCAATGCAGTCTAGATAAGGACAGAGTAAAATAAACATCACAACGAGAGACAATATTTCTTGATAAGATAATGAATAAGTTATGCGTAGGATGACTTCGACACCTATTTTTTAATGAGTCATGA
Organism: Cyphomyrmex costatus; assembly: GCF_001594065.2. Classification (NCBI taxonomy): domain Eukaryota; kingdom Metazoa; phylum Arthropoda; class Insecta; order Hymenoptera; family Formicidae; genus Cyphomyrmex; species Cyphomyrmex costatus. Next base: position 292,807 of record NW_017275576.1, on the reverse strand, counting down.
GGGGTTGTCGCGGAGAGTAAAATGGGTAATAGAAATGCTCCCCGGACGCCTTTTGCATGTTAGAAATGGTTAAATAAAAATTATTTTCAATTTTAACGCAAGTTTATTTTGCATTTGACATATGATACGGCCAAGCGTTGTGGAAATAAAAAAAACAGCGATTAAATCCGAAATTATTAGCATCCACGGAACTCACGACGCGTTTTATTACACAAGCGCGAGCGTGTGAGCAAAACATGATGCACTCGGATTTCTCTCTGAGTCAATTTGATTAGTAACAATGCCGCGACATGCGATATACCCGGATCGGATAAAGCTGCCGATTACAATCGGAAGCCACAGATCGATTAAGCGCACGATCCCAGAGATCGGAGTAACGACGAGCTCACCGACGTTACGCGATATCGTGAATTTTCCGCGCATCATTCACGTCAATTCGTTGATTAATTTAAAGCAGATATAACGAACGGAATTTATTAATCTTCCAAAATTATGGATAATGAATTAAATATACTTTTGCCACACACTATAAGTTTAAAAATTAAACGCTAGACTAACAAAAATTAAAATTGAAATTCTTTTGTAACGTAATGTTAAAATTGTTTTGCTGACATTCATCATATACCCTTTTGGGATTTATAAAATAAATTTAAAAAAATGTGTGTGTGTTTGCAGTAAAAGAATTATGAAACAAAATAGAAATTCTCGTTTAAATAAAATCTTTTTGAACAATCTGCAAAGCTGAAAAAATATTAATTTGTTGAATGTTAAAGTACAAATATTAATAAACAGATACCTACGCTGTATCGGTTTGTAAAAGCTATACATATTATCGGTAGCAATGTTGATAGCAGAGTTATTTATACAGAGTTGTCCGCAAAAAAAATACGTTCATCTCTCGGCTTTTAAAAATATTTTTCTTCCCCATCGCGATATTGACGTTGCTTCTGTTCGCGGAAAGTTCGTTTCACGATTACACACGTCAGAAATTATCGATGAGATTTAATTTTAACATATGCAAACTACAAAGTTCATAATATAATAAACATTTAATAAGCGTATCGGATAGATACGACGTTAATAAGGAATAGTTATCCAGAATTTTTGCACGCGAAGTTTTGCGAGTTTTGCATGAAACTCGCGATATCAGATCTAATCTAATTGCGTATCTGAAAATTTAATGCGACGCTTATCGATCTTACATAATAGCTAAACACGCACAAGTGCCGGTCAACAACAAAAATAAACTACGCTCATATCGTCTTTGTCCGCTCTAAATATTTTTCCATCTGTGAGAGTCTTTTTTAACGTTTTTTTAGAAATAAAAAAATATTAAATAAATTATTTTAAATACGTGTGAGATATTAATATTTTCTTTTTTCAATGAACGCAAAAATTTCAATTTCATCAAATTAAATTGAAAACTGTATGACACTGGTATCATGTTTTAAGATTACCTTTGTGTAGATAGAGAATTGCTCAGTTTTCTTCGGTTCAATGTGAGGAGGGTTCGTCGGAATCTGTCATTTTCGCGCACCACTTCGTGAATATGATCCTGGCAGCCGACCAGGACTTCATTTTAAGCATCGACGGTCTCCGGCCACATTCCACGTCGTAATTCCGTAGCAGCTCCGCCACAAAGAAGTGCGGCGTCTTCCCATTCCGCCATCATGGTCAGACATTCTCTTAAAAGAATTTTTTTTACATTTTATTCTACTGTTCTTGTTCAGTCAATAATTTCTTTAGCATAGAAAATCGATGAATGGTAGAGATGAGTTTAAATTGCTCAATTATAGTTATTGTGTACTGCAGAATTAGCTTTGATTGAACAACTGAACGATTTGTTAAACAAAGACAATTTGATAAAAAAAATCGAAGATCTACGTTATTTTTCAGGAAAAAGAAAAATCCAAAAATTTTCCGTCTATAAAGATATATAGAAAACATTAATTTACTAATTTTAACAATTAGTTAATCAAGGTATTTGAATGGCAATATGAGTATTTAGTATTGATTAAATTTCGCTAATAATGCAACTATAATATTATGTTGAAAAATTCTCTTATTGGTATTTATTAATTTAATAATGAGATAATAAATAATTAGAAATATAGCGTAAATAAAAATTTACGCTTTTGCATTTATAATATAATTTTAATTCATAAAATTTAATATTTAAATATAAAGCTGCAAATAAGATAAAATTTACCTTAGCTCCGAATGTTGATCTTTAATTAGATACTTTGTTGTGATTAGGGAGATTTAATGAGCTGTTCTTATAAACTGTTATTAATGCAATACTGATATAAAAAGCCAATGTCGATCGCATAATGGCAAACATCTCATGTTTCTGACGTAGGAATGACTTTATCGCACTCACGATGGCCGTCATGAATTAAATGATCATGTAAACTTCGGAGAAATGGCTTCTGATCCGGAAATAGAATGTAGTTTGGAGGGTCAAAATACTGATTTTGTGTTGACATGAATCGATAAGATGCTGACTGATATGAGGGAAAATAAAGCAAAAGTTACGCAGACATCGGAGAGTTTGTTGGGAAACCTTCATCTAAAACTGCTCCTTTCCGGTTTCGACGAGCTGAAAACAAGTATGTCACCTTGTTAGTAACGTGACATTTTATGACGCGCCTCTTCGTCTTTTTGTCTCAGAACTCGAAATATCCGATTCTCACCGAATATAGTGCAAATAATGAGACGCGTGCAAAATGTTGACAGTAAAATTTTCACATCCCTCGCAATCTTCTCATTTGGAGGTTCTTCAGACAAAATTATTTTCGCAAAAGTCAAAAGAGATATGAGAGATTACTAAGCATTCAAATTTTTATTTATTACTTATTACGTTCCTTTTTATGTATATTTACTTTGTCAACAGTATATGCACCCTTCTTTTCGCCAACTTCTTTTTCTTGCTTATATTTTCATAACTCTTGAAAATGCGTGTCCTCGCAAGATCAAGCATAAAAATACCGCACATTTGATGCAGTAAGATAAAAAAACATAGCGGTTCCATTAACTTAAAGAGAAATGAAACGTTCGAGATTGAAAGTCTAAGAGAACCAAAGGAGTTTCGAGTAATTTTTACCAGATTGTGTTGATTCGCTATTGATCGATGGACACGAGATACATTATTCCGGAGAAAAGGAAAGAGAGGGAAGTATGATAAAGAAGAAGAGCGTGTGTAAATCGCACACGGTCGATTTACCGATTTGCGAGGAAATTATCCAGAAGAGTAATCTGCGTTGCTGATAAGGCAATATATTTTTTCGGGGACGTGACGAATGTTTTCACGACCACTAATCGCAAGGTTATCGCGTGGGGTATATTACTGCCGTGGCATTAATTACATCACTCAGTATGCGACATGTCTCGCAACTTATCGGGCGGACTGATAGCGGCTTTTTATGTTTCGCGATCATGGCTTAATCAGTCGTCCATTAACAGACGTCGATATTTCTGAGAAAATACATTGTACTGCGAAAATAGATTGTGAGTCTATAATTATAGTGACACTTGTATGACCATCGTTGTTACTTCGCGGACTTTTACGAAGTTTATAACAACCGGCTTCCTACATCGACGATAATATCGATAATAAATGTCTCGAATAACATCTGCGAGTGATAGACGATAATTGACGAGGTGAGTTAATTGATGACTTGATGGAAATTTTTCCTGTCAAATTTACTTCTTAATAACCATGCGATCTGAGAACAGGATTAAAACAAACTTACAAATTCTTTCCTGAAGCATAATAATCTTACAAAATAAAATATATACTTATAATTATTTTAAAGTATAATTATACAAAAAAAAAGACTCAGCAAAATTATACTTGCTACGTGAGTTCAATATCTATAATTTAAAAAAATGTGATGGTTTAACAAAGAAATTATCTATAAGCAATTATCACTATATGCTAATTCAGCTCATTCTTTGTTACAATGAAAATTGCTAATGTAACAAGTTTTCGTAATTACAGCAGCAAAAATATGCGCTATCTTAGCTAGTATGTTTTTTTTTTTTAATTTTAATCTATTATATATGTATATTAGATTGATTTTTATAGAAAGTTATCTTTGCGGTATTAACATATTTTCTGTACTTTACATCAAATATGTTATAATCTTTAATTTCATTCAGCTGTATAATTTTACCATCTTAACATAGAAAACTGGCTATCCGTACATTGTTGCTGTAAATTTGCTGAATTGATAAAGTTTTTAGTTGTTTTAGCAATTTTTTATACATATATTATTACTTACCTTGACATTTGTTGCTATAGTCACAACTTGCAAGAGATTTCCGCAGTACGGTAGCAAGTTCCAAATTATGTGTCCCACATTTTCAAACTGGTAGAGTTCTTTTCTTTAGCGGGTTTCTTATCCGATACATTTCTGAAACAACTCTTTTGTATTCTTTGTATACTGTATCTTTGTAACTATATCTTCCCTCTCTCGTTTATTCAAAACCGGCTCATAATTACAATTTGATATATCTAGGATATATAAACCTTTAATTCTTTTATAATTTGAAATAAACTGTTATGTTGTAACTGGTTTTAAAGTAATATTATTTTTACAACGCCATGTGCGTGTGTTGTATATGTGTCTGTATGTACAGATATATGTATATGTATCGCCACATTAATTTAGAATAAATTATCAATCAGAAATTTTTTTAATATCTATTTTTATTTAAAATATAGGTACTTCAGTTTTGATTACCTCACGTCTCGAAACCGACGATCGAAACTCATTCATCTCCATCCTCCATTCCACTCAATTCGAGTTTGTTTATTTATGTATGCGCAAAAGGCTATCGGGGAAACGTTATTGTTTTGAAATTCTGAATACGCATTACATCGATAGACAAGTCAAGGAAATGGATCTGTTGCTCGAGCCCTCAGTCTGTTCTTTCCTTGCATCCGTGCATCTTGGACGATTCCCTCTTTCATGGTCGAATGAATCACAATGCACTCATACATACACACTCTCGTTGACCTTGAATACTACTCCCCGTTTATCCTGAAATGGATGATGTGTTTTATGAAAGTAAAAAGAAGTTCTCACCTTCGCACCCGGTCCAGACATAGGAAAATTCCAACCGGATCGTGGACGTATATATGATCTGTCTTGAAACTATCATTTCGACATTAGAAAAAATTCAGAAAAATATCGATATTGATATCCACTGCTATAGAAGATACTTAACAATAAAAAAGTTGAAATTAATCATAATTTTGTAAATTACAATACTTTAAAACTTAAAATACGTGAATCAGTGTTTGTTGTATAAAATATATTCTTAAATTACGTTTATAATTATTACGCCTAGCATCATATTAACTGTTATTTCATGTCATATAAGTTATATAACTATAAAAATTTCTTGATTTTTGATCTTTTATTATAATTTATTTGATGTCATTGAACCGATTAACTCATAATAATCTCATTTCTTATAATAAATATTTACTCCAAGTTTGTTATACTTTTTAATAAGGACTGTTATTTATCAGCTTGTTATTTATAACTAGATAATACAATAACGAAAATTTAAATATTTAAAGATTACCTCAAGTGTGAATAAATTAAAGACGAAATTAGAAAATATTATTTTGAGTTCCTCTCACGAAAACTAATTTCTTCTTTTTGAAGAACAGACAATGATGAATCAATGCACGCGATTGTGCATTATCGTCGTGTGACGGGTGCTCTTCCGTGGCAGGCAACGGTCCAAGTATGATGTAACGTTTTCTAATAGATTTCATCGGAAACTTCGACCAAACCTGGCACGATTGACAGAGGAAACGTCCACTTGCTAGAAAAAGCTAGTTTTAATACGAGCCATGCGTCTGGGAATGTAAATAACTTAATTACCGTGTCAGCTACTTTTTCCAATAAAAACTAAGAGAGAAATTGAAAGCGTATAAGCCAGGTGATAGAATTTATAAATCCTGTTTTCAAAATTACAGTAATGTAAAAATAGTATCTTTACATTTATGTGTAATATCTGGCATAACATTTGTTTACAGAAAACGGGCATTTTTAGAAGATACGTATAATTCAACTATGTTATTGCGGGTATTATCTAATCATAACATTTTGAAAATATAATTAATGAACAAAGTTTAATATTATATAAATATTGTTGTACAAAATTTTTAACAACGTTATACAAGTAGAGGATTATATAGATATTAGTCATGTGATGTTTTATGCAAATTACTTTCAAGTGCTCAAGGTTATTTAATTTTGAGAAAATTAATAATTTGTCGGCAATTTGCGGAAATGGGGAGCAGACCGATTACATTAGTTACTCCGTAATTCGGTCCTAAACTTTCCTAAGTTCGCTCATAATTTTTATCTCGCTGATATGATTAATATCGGGACGACGAAGCGGAAATTTTTCTGGTTAATCATAACGACATAAAGATACCAAAGAACTTCGAAAAATCAGAAAATGAAATACGGATCTAGGCATTTTATTTCTTTTTATTTTTTTTTTTTAGAAAATATCAGAAATTAACATCACAAAGAAACAATTACATGAAATATACGATCATAAATTGCGCAACAATAACACGGGCTTTTTTAGCATCCCATTAGAGGTGCAGCAACTTTGAAATGTATGGTGGAAAAATAATTCGTTTTATATCCATTACGTATGACTCATACACGAACTCATATCGATTCTTTTGAAGTTTCGCCAACAACAAACACAGCTTGCTATCTCTCTTTCATCGATGCCTCTCTTTTTATTAGTCGCGAATTTGTGATAATTACAATAATTTTTTTTATCTTAATTAAACAATTTTTTTAATTTATATCAGTTATCTATAACTTATTAATATAAGTTAAAAAATTGTTTAATTTGTTGTTAAAAGAGCAAATATTTGTTTAATTGATATTATATAACTGTTTATACGCGATAGTAAGAAAGTAAAGTTTCATCAGATAAATGTATTTTAAAAAATAACACAATTTTATATAAACAATTAAAATAAAAATATTAATAAAATCATTTCGAGGAAATCTACAAAAATATGAGGTATCTATGTTTTTCATACATTTAGATGTGCGAATACGACAAATATATATATTTTTAGGAATATTAAAAAATGGGTACTGATAAACCAAAGTTTCTATATTTTTTGTACAATATCAGAATGTGGTATTAGAAAAATTTTAATGGAAAGATAGATATTTTCTGTATTTTCATATATATATAAATGAATGATTTTATAATGTTATATTATTTAATAAGTAATTTTTTAATTTCGTAATTGAAAATTATCAGTTTTATTACAAATGCGAGTGGTCATATCAATGAGTTAATTTTTGACGTAGCAAATTATCAATCTTAGGAATTCTCTTACGGGACGAAGAAAACTTTGCGAAGTACAGTTTAGTTATGAACACACAGCTCGCTCGTGTTCAATCGTCGTTGTAGATTTTACGATGTACGCCCGGCGCTAAATGTACGACGACTGAAAATAGAGCCGTTGACGTCAAGGATACTAAACGCGCGCGCGAGATCGCGACATACAAGCATAATGATTGCATTCGGCACAGCGAGCATTACTACTAGCCACGGATTGCGTGCTTGTCGTGTATACCTCGCATAAACGAGCTAAAACGAACCTCACGACGTTAAAACGAGCTACCGTCCTTCCGGTAACTCTTGCGACATATCGATCTTGGTTTAATTTTGGACGTCTTCGAATAGAAGTGAGAGATCGATAACAATCAGATATGGTTGTTATTGTAATAGAGAAAACAGGCGCTGAAGATTGTGAAATATAATCTCTTTCGATCGCGATACAAGTTTTTAGTTACACCTAAATTGAAATATGAATCTAATTTGCCGAAAGCGTCGTATTAGTTAATAGAAACAGCACAATATATTTTTATTTGATTAACTGCAAGAGAATTATCTTATTTTTAATTTATGACTGAATTATAAAATATTTTTTAATATAAAGTTCTATGCAATTTTAATTTTTGCTTAACAAATTTCTGTTTATTGAATGTCTTTTTATTCTCCGCTTAATTTTAAATGCTATTATATTATTTTATGCTATTATACCTCACGCTATTCTAAATTTTTATTCGCGAAGGGGATGGTTATTTTGGAAACTTAATTTTCCAGACGCGACTATATTTATTTCTATAACTTGCTGGATCGAGATATTGTTTGATTTTCTCACATTTTATCACATCATAATTCATACCTTTGAAAAATCCAAGAGAACATTGCCAACTGGCGAAGTGAGATATATATTTGTACGTAAGAGATTATTTTGCCAATAGTTGTATATGTATAATTGAACACGTAGATTTACTCACACGAGTTCACCTACGACTGATGTAACCGAGCTTGCTCTCTCTTTTTATCGTTGGACATGATTGCGACGAGCTTGCAACGACATCGCTGTTCAAATATTTATTCAAATAGTGCAATTTTACAACGTAATTTCACCGAAGAAATAGCTTAACCATTTCGCAGACATCTCGCGACGGCGAATCTATTTTTCATCTCGCTCCCTCTCGTCCCCTCCTCTGCCCCGACTAATATAACGGCGACATATCCGAATTGAGAATTGTTTTTGATCGACTGACTGTAGATAAATAATTGCCGGCGTGTTGTACCGAGTGACGTATCGATTGGCGTAGCCTCATTTATATTTATTTAGTTCTCTCGTGCAATGCTGAATAAATATTTTAATTTGCATATCAAACCGAATCCTCCTTTTTTTAATTTAAACGATGCCGTTAATAAATTACTTATTATATATTTAAAAGAGATGCAAATCTTTAATGTGCGAACACAGGGAAATTTACATATTTTACAAACATAATTGTGTGTCTAGTATACATACCCTGATGAATATTTTCCTTCTTGTCCGAGTATATCAAAAATAATAATGTAGATTAATTAATTTTAAGAAAGTCAATTCTTTATCTGATTATAATATAAGAATAAAAAATTGACTATAATAGAAAATTATAAATTAATAGAAAATTGATGATCTTTGCCTTAAATATTTTTTTCACAATCAATCAGAAGAGAATTCAATTTTTCAGTCGGAAACCTTAAAATATATATCCACCCGAGCTTTTCAAGTGCAGCGTAGAAGGCGGTGCATCAAGATTCGAGACTTGCTTTCTTTCGGCCGTAAAGCTTACAACTCGGGAACGAGCTTCGAAAACCGGTTCCGAGACATATGTGTTTCTCTCATGAACATGAACATGCGCCACATATAACGTGTGCATATGTAGTAAACGACCACAACTCGGCCTGTCAACCGAAGGAAGAAAAAGGACCTCGGTTTTCTTTGCGATTTATGATTCACTGTAAAGTTCATTACGACTGCACTCCGAGAGAACTCAATGCATAATTCAATGACATGACTCCCGAAAATAGTGCCACGTTTTTCATCGTTTTAATGGAATTTCCATTAGAAATCTCCGTTTCTTTTGACAGCTAGATTCCAGCAAATCGCTAATGATATTAATAAGGCAAACAGCTTTTTAAACTTGTCTTCAAATTTTAGATCATCTGGAAAATTCAGTATCAATAGTAAACGAAGCACATGTTACATACATATTACACAATATTGAAACTAAAATACAAAATATAGATATTTAAAACCTGCAGTTTTATGAATTGATAGGGTAAATGTAGTGGACGTGATCCAATTATTAGATGAAATAACAAAAATATGTAGACTCTAAAAATTTATCTTATTAAATTTTTATGAACAACGAATTTATTTGTGAAGTCGTATATATCATTAAAAAAAAAAAAAGCTTAATTAAATTTTTAGATTTTTTACATTTTATCCAATAATTGGATCATGTCTATCTAACTATCCACCATCTGGTATATTTATCTTCTAATATAATCAGGAAGAAGGTAGTTATATGTACATGAAAAAAGTCGAAAATGTAGAAAAAAAATTTATTGATATGATATGTATTCATATGTAGCAATTTTTTATTTTTGGAGCAAGTTGATCTATTTAATTTTAAAGTGGTTGTGTGTAAATTTTCGTTACGCTTGCATGTTGTAACATAGAGAAAGAATCGCGTGCACGAGCCGTTCTGTCACGTGCACTCGCGACGCGATAACGCGATATAGACGAAGGCCCGAGCGGCAAGTGGTGCAGTCGGTTTTCTGCCAGCATCGTGCGTGCATATGCAAGAGAAGGTATATGGCGATTCGTATGTATTATGCGTGTGCTGTGTATGGCGTGCCCGTGAACGTGAAAGCGCAAAACGCGAAAATCGTCCTTGACGAGCGCTCGTGTACCCTCCTGTCTCTTCTCTATCTGGAAATGTGGGCAAAGAAGCACTGCAGCCACAGTTTTAAGTGAAGTCTGTAATGAGATTTTAAAACCCGGTTTTTTCATTATCTTATGGTTGGACTTAACTTGATATTTTATCCAATAGGCTTCATCATGTCATGGACGAAGCGCATTGGGTGAAACATCAGGTTAAACTTAACCACAAGCTATTCAGATAATGAAAAACCAGGCCTAAGACTCAAGCCGTAAAAAATTACTCGATGACAGTCGAATTTAATAAAAATAATTAACTATGATTGGTTAATTTCTTAACGGCTTAAAGTTTAAGTTTTACGCCTTAAAATTTTATTGTAGACGCCACTTTAAAGAAACAGTGTTCGAACAATGCGACGAGAAACCACATGACCGGCGTCGCGACACCGCGATCACCCTGACCCGTCCCTAATTAATCGTGCCCGCCTCAATTAGGCGCGAGCGTAAGCCGAGGATCGTTAATTGAAGAGCCGGCGGAGCTCACTCGCGGCTACGAATGTCCGTCCACGGAGAACGCTAACTCTGGTTAACCGAATTTTCTCCGTTCGGCTGCGTGTTGCGGGTGAGACCGTAATTCGGATAATTTAATTGAGTCGTAGTGCAGCTTCGACCGTTAGTTACCGCGGTTTCGATCGCCGATCGGCTGACACGTTTGGACCCGTGAATGTCGAAAGCGTTGCTTAAAATAAGAAACATTAATAATCATTCGCGTGTATATAAATCATCGTTTTACGCAACTTAGAGTAAGAAAAAAAAGAATTGGCTGAAATTTACCGAAAATAAATCTTCAGATAAATTCGAAGTCGACCTCGAAACTGAAATTTCCAAGAGCATCCATTCCAGAGTCTGCTGAAGCTTTCTGAAGAGCATTTTCCCAGGATTCCGACACTCAGAAGCTAATGCGATAACAAGATTTCCGCGAGAAATTTCGTAATTTATCCGTTTGTCAGAGATTTAAACAAAAACGAGAGCAGACAGATCTATTCTTGAATCTCGCAAAGAAAAGCGATTTTCAGAATAACTTTCGCAGCGTGAATAGTCACAGATGCTTTCCATCCATATGGTTGTATTACTCCGCGATATACTATTCACGAGTTGATAATGGACAGATTACAATGTATAGAGTAACTTTCAGTGTTATTTTTTATTTCATCTAATTTTTAATCGAATTATTTTTACACCGACAAAAATTTACTAAATTATAATAAATATTTGTTTGAATGTATAAGTACTGACGAATTATCTACTAAATGTAAACATATATATTTACATATTTGGTCCATAAACTATTAATTTAAGTGTATCATTTTTTATCGAGTAAATATTTATTTATTGTATAAATAAATGTTTTGTTATTCAAGTACTATATTCATACATTAAAATTTAGTAAATTTTTGTTCAATGCAATGGTCACATATACAAATAAATGCCGTATAGAAATAAAAATCCAAACTGAAACGGAATCTTCGTTTAATGTTTACTCCCGCGTGAAAATAAATAGAACGATTTTGCATACATTCACATGGTAGTACTATTAATCTTGGCGTATACGGTTTCTATCAATGCAGAAATCGTTTCGAGCGGGTCATCACTTTTCCGGGCTAATTTCGAATCACGCGTTATCGTACCGTTATTAATGTTTTGATTTATACTCGCGATTCATCCGTCAGTATTTCAAAGTTAGAATTAATCGCGGCGATAGTAACGGTATAGTGGCAGTAAAAGCGGATCACACTCTCTGTATCGACATCTGCAAACGTCATCGACGTAATGACTGGGATAATCGCTCGGAAATCTCCACCAGCGTGCAAGCGGTGCTTTATGCATTCTTTGTATATTACCATGCAGCTGCTGGCAATCAATCGTCGAGCGGAAAAGAAACGAGTCGCTTTTCTCGAGCGTAAGTGCAGCGTTCCTCTAGGGGAAAGCAAAGTCACACAGGGCATTACATCGCCGATCATCGTCGTGCACTCCGTTCCTTCGATCATACATATCAAGATTATATACCACTGTCGTTCGTGTGCACGTGTTTGTATGTGCGCGCGTGCCTCTCTCATCTGTGTGCAATCCCACGTGCAGACAACCATAAATGTTTCATCGAGTCGCCGAGGGACTCGTCTCCACTCGCCCCGTCGCGTCGTCGTCGTCGCGTTGTCGGAAAAGAAAGTTGGCGCTCGCGATTACATGAGCGAGAACGGGGGACCCACGTGCCGGTGAGTTGCACATTTAGCGTAATTTTGCGTGGCGATGACTTCGCACGCGATGACGTTGACGTTACCGCGATCCGATCCGGTTTATCCGCGGCGGTTTCGAATTGAGGACGATCGGAAGCGAGGCGGCCGGAAGCGAGCAGCCAATCAGCTGGGCTACGTTCCAAGTCCACCTGATTGTTCCCCGTCATCAGGTATCATTTTATACACTTATTTAATATTCGATGAACAACGAGAAAATGAAATGTTCTCTCTGTACGCGGGAGGCACTCGGATGAAAATCCGAAGCTCCGAATGTGCCCCTGAGGGGCTCATTTTAATTTCGATGAGCTTAATTTTTGACCTTATTCCGATGATTGCGAATGCGGAAAGACGGAAGTTTGTTGCAGTTTCATTGTTAGTTAAACATGAGAATTACTTTTTGCCGTATCGAGATCGTGTCGCCTTCAAATCTTGAATGTAATCGACTTTCTAAGGCTATGACAAGTTTCTCTATGAATCAGAGATAGACAGACTGAATTATACGGAGAGAGAATTTATATATTTCATCGATTATGTAATTTTAATTTTGTGCTACGTTAAAACAGAATTAAAATAATCGGCTCTACATTATTTTCTCTGAAAACTAATCTCAGAGGCCATGATATTCTTTTTAAAGCGTCGAGCTAACGTTAAAACACACTTGTATCGATAAAAAACTGCCAGAAGTACGTACCGCATACTAAATGTCGCAGCAGTTTAAACAGAATTGATGAAAACAATTCAATAGCGCTTAAAAAGAGAAAAAAAAGAATGATACACAATAATATCTAATAATAAAATATTTAAACACTGTTTAGTTCAACATCGTTAAAAGTGTTAAGTGCCTCTATGATATTTCATATTGATGCGAGTTCCAACAGACTCTTTATGATCTATAAATACACGAACGTCGACATACAAAATATTGTAAACTTGCCAGTCTAATTTTAATAGCAAGAACGACTTAAATCTCAAGGAAGTTCTTGATATGAACTATAATTTTATTTTGTAATTTTATTTTCTGTGTAGAAACAGTTTCTATTATGATATTCTGATTTTGCGCCATGCTTATGTTATACTTAATACTTTTATGTCAAATTTTAGATTCGGTCGTTCCAAAGCTAATTACGAAATTTTATTGTAAGAAATTGTAGAAAGTAAAACCCAAAGACATTTTAGAAATTTCAAGATTCTTTTTAAGAACTTGAAATTCTCACAACTCTCTACACAATATCGGCAGATCGCAACAGCACATTCTGCATCTCCCGTTTGCATCGTGATGCATTAGAAGGCGTTTGATCGCGCGGCATATCGTCTCGCCGAGCGGCGCCTCGGCGCCGTAATCCATGGTAATTCGTGAAAGAGGTCTTGTTAAAACGCGCCGGAGCTCACAGCGAAGAGTAGATTTCCACGTTGCCCTTAATCGAAATTTATTAACCGTGGCAAAAGTGCAAGTACTGCGCGGAATTACGAGACTGGATTGGATAACGCTCGCGCGTCGCTTATCATGCACCTTGATATCGCTCACCCCGGAAAATTTCTTATGCAATGGCTAGACAGTAACAATAGCTGACACGAGAGAAGTGACCTCTCTCTTATTTTTAGAAGCGATATCACGAGAGAATTTTATCTGTTCAATTGTACCGTTTAATGCTAGCGCGATCAAATAACGAGAATGTATCAAGAAAAGTAATCGATAAATTATTAAAATGTAGCAAATTGTTATATTTATATATTAAGGAAAACGTTATAATTTTTACAGTTTATAAACTGTCAACTTATTTGCTTCGATTGCTTCGATATTTTTGAAAAAGATTTTAGTAAATTTACAATGGATGTTGCACAGGTCTGGATTCTTTTAGGAATAAACAAATTGCATGAGAGTGTTTCTAGAAGATATGATTCATATAGTAAACGGCTATCTCGAGACCTCGTTCATGTTGCTAATTGACATTAATCTACATGAAACAAAGTTGACAGGCGCGCGAGTCCCTATATAGTCGTGTCCACTGGCGAATTAATCGGATTATGTCTCGTGCGAATCCGGCTTGCCAATTTATTAGATCTATTCGTGACGACGCGGGCGATGCATCATCATTCCCATCATCGTGTCACCTCGATTATCTCTCAATAGGTTTGCGCTTCTTCGCGAATCAATGCGCTTCGTTTTGTCACTTTCCTATTCATTCGTCGATCTCCACGATCGTAAAAATATTGCGCGCGAATATCGTGCCTCTAAATCGATCGCCAGTTGTATTCGATATGGAAAGCAAAAAACCTGTTTCGCCACAGCCAGAAAATCGAGAAGCTAATCAAGATGAAAAATGCTGTTGTCGGGTTTTTTGCGCGGATGCTGTGACCAAGAACGCTATAACTTATAATACGTAATTGGCTTTTATTAATAACTTTCGATAAAAGTGTGATATTCTTTATCAATACATAGATAATATCAATGAATTTCTTGGTTAACAATTAACGCAAATATTTTCTCACAAATCCATAAATCGTCTCTTATGTAAGATTACTGTTTTTGCAATGACATATTGTATCTCTACATCTGTATATCTGGGTTTGCATGAATGTTCAGAGTACTTAATAGCAGAGTTTGCGAAGCATCATTGCTAAATTGACGCGCATTCATTAAGGATTGATCGCTCAGCTATTAACAGCGCGTTACCGGCACGAATGACGGCATAATTGACTCGTGGTTGTGTTGATATTCCTGCGATACTAACTTTCCGACTTGTGATCATCGAAAATTTGCGATGTAGCGGAACAATGATACTAGGTACGTCATTGGAATTTTCCCAATAGACTTTTAGACCCTTGATAGATAAACAAGTTATATTTATATGTGCACGCGAAGATATTATATTTAGAGTATACATGCATCTGCTGCAATATTTGACTCACTTAGAAGAATTGAGTCTGAGAGCGACATTTAATTAGAATTTTTTTTCCTGTTGGTCATTGTAAATATACTTCACAATAAATTTTATTGCGACATTTAAACGTTGTATAAATATGTGCTGTATAAATATTGAATATTTTAATTTAAACATTATACATTGAAGTGTTTCGTATTTGAATTGTAAAGACATTATTTGCATAATTTTATTAGCAGTTTTGAATTACATATTAAAATTTTTTATAAAAGCTGCAAATCTTTTATATTGTTTGGGCAATATTTTAAATTATAATATTGCATTTCTGAGATATCTATAAATGTATACATACATTTTATGCAATATACAACATAAATTATATACAACATAAATGTATAAATACATTTTATGTTGTATATAAACTATTTTTAGCAGCATATTATATTATTTATAACTTCAGATAGCTAATTTAATAGATATGTAAGTTGAAAAATTAATAAGCAATTTTTAAACTATTGAATTGTTAAAATAAAAGATATTGTTTATGAATGTGTGATAAAAATTTGAAATAACAGTCTCATTTTTCATCGTACTCAATACTTTTGTCAAAAAGATCAACGAAAATTGAGACGTATGTCGTTGCGTCATATCTTTATTTCCGCAAGCTTCGTTTCTGCACGAGAAGCTACCGCGCGGTTTGATGAGTCACAATGAAAGTATTTATCGCGTTTCGTTTAAGTATACGTTGCTATTCGAGTCACGATTTGTGATACAAGATTAAGTCAGACGTCGAAAACGATCTGAATTTGCGGGACGAAAAACATCTAGATTTGCAGGAAGAAAAAAATTTCACAATTGAAGTAGTACTATCGTGTAAAATTTAACACATTACATTACAATTTTATTACATGTCAATTAGCGTTTATAAGAGAAAGTTATGGCAAATTGAAATGAACAACTTTAATTTTGCACGTTCGCAAGGAAAGATGATTACGTGAAAAGATTAGATTCGCGAGATGTGAATTTAAATCGTAGCTGCGAATGTAACCCTAGGATAGTAACAAGATTTCGCTGACTGTGATAATATTTTGCGCGCGAGGAAACTTTTGTCGAGAACGAGAATTGCATCTGGGAAAAGAATATCTGGATTAGACCGTAAAATTAAGTGCAATAAGGTAAACGCAAAGTTCACATGCTTCCTTTTATATATTTCAGAAATCTAAATCTGAATAAAACGGTTGGCATTAAGGCAACTAATTACATATATATTTTTAAACAGATTTTTTTACATGACAATTTATAAATTGGAGAGGATAATGTATAATATTAAACATAAAATTATTTTGAAGTTTTTTTAAGCTATGCAATTTATACAAGATGACAATCGTAAAGTTGTTGAAGATAAATAGTTTATTTTGCAATGTGTGTGTGTGTGTGTATGCAAGTAAACAGAATAAAATAAATTAAATTGTAAAAAAGTCATTTAAAAAAAACGTATTTATATTTTCCAACTTCAGACGGTCATTAGTTCTAAAATATATATTAGGGAGTCGAATTGTTGGCATTTTTAATATTTATTTTTGCAAGTTTTTATATATATATATGCATTCTTTTTGCTAAAATGATAAGTTTTTTCTATGGTAGTTTTTATTTTATTTTGTCCATTTTTATTTACTTTTAGCAATTTTTTTTTATTGTTACTCGTATTTGCATTGAAGCGACCTAGTGACCCAACATCATATTCCTAAGAACCGAGAATGTGGAATAAATATTTCGTGATTTTTATTGGTCCATTATGATTTAATGGCACACAATTAGTAGTCGTGAAATCTCCTCACGTCGCACGAGGACATTATTCACCAAGAAACTACCCTCGGTACGGTCCACGGACTGCAATTACGTCGCGTTATATAGCAATAACCCGCAAGGACGCGAATATTTTTCCCTACATACGTAAATACGCTTCAGCCGGTCGAATCCGGTTTGTAAGTTTCGTAGTGATAAGAAAACTAAACGCGATAGTAACTCTTCCCCATTGAAGCCCGACACCTGAGCCAGCCGTTTTGTATAATTACTACTGCTTCTTGTTTGATCTAAATGCAGAGTAAACACACTCACCTGCCGCATTAGTCTAATTACTATAGGTGCTTCGCATTGTTCCCGAGTGTCTTGTTCATGATTATATTGTTAGCTGCACATTTTCCTTACCTCCGTTGTTCGTCGCATCTATTATCACGCATCCTATGTATGACACGATGTGACATGATAGATCGTTTTATTCGATCGACATTAACGGTTGAAAGAAAGGGAGAAGGGGAGTATACTAATACTGCGTGAATGGAAAACTTGACACATCGACTATCGAGAGTAAGTGCGATTCGCCACGTTCAACCGGTGCGGTGTGAAAAATTACCTATTAATTTTGTTTTTAATTCCGCGACTCGAAATTCTTATTTTAATATGATTTACTTAATATGTAATATTTTTAGAGATATATATATATATATATATTTAATATTATATATATTAAATAATATTATTTAATATGATTAATTCGTATTTTAATATATCGACGTCTCACTCATTTCCGTAGCTCGCAAATTACGTTTTTACTACGGCCGACTGACTCAAACGGCAGTCAATTAAGTTCGAAGGTTGACACCTTCAAGATCGTCGCGCTTCGTTTCTACGATCTGACCTGGTTTCTTTTTTTTCTCTGTCTCCGTATGGCTACAGTATCCGTGAGAATACGGTGAACGGCTTGGTACCTGCCGGCGACTGTAAGATCTGCAAGGATACGAGAGACGAGCCGAAGGACTCTGAGGGTGCGTCTCTGCTCTGCGCACTGAAACCGCGTAAGCGCAAGGAACGTCGCGAATCCTGCTGCCAGGAACGCAAGCTAATACGGTATAATTACATATTAAAAATCATACGAATTCTTCAACATTATTCATAACATTTTTAACATTATAGTAGAACATACGTCTTTCCAAAAATTCTGAAAACACTTTATGAGTCTGGAAGGACTCACTGCAACTTCGATTTAAATTAATATTTGTAGACTTTCTTTTTTATTTTGAAGCTCTAAAATTTTGAAAAACTACATAAGTTGTAATGTCAAAAAATTTTGTATCGTTACGTTATAAAATAAAATTGGCTGTTTTCTTTTTTTCGTGCATGGAGCAAGCGAAATTTCGATTAGAGAGAGATTGATGTGAGTGTTCTAAAGTTAATTTGATCTTATTAATAGTGTGAATTTTGATGTCACTAAACATTATGCTTCAATAAACTAAATGTCTTGAATTGGATTGAATTATTATTTATTAATGAAATCAATTTCATAATTTATGTAAATTTCATCGTATATATACGCTTAGGTGTTACAATTTTCTCCAAAACATTTACTGTTTATTTTAAATGTCATGTTAATTATGTCGTGTTAATTATAAAATGTAATAGCCTGTTACGTGTAATAACTGTACGAGCGTTTTGCACGGTGCGGTGAAAGATTACTGATAAATTATTCCGAATTTCATTCAGTTTTGATTTCTCTCATTCGCGTTATTAAATTGACTTTACTGTCAACAATAAATATTGAATACGAATTTACATACAAGAATTATCGCGTTGCAGAAATAAAATGTCCATTCGCTAAGTTTTTATATTATTTGAATTTTATGAACACTTTTGCGAGTACTGTTCGTCTTTACTAGCATTACGGCGAATTTAGAAAAAAGAATATAGAATATATATAGAATGCCACGACTGTGTCTTTCAGGAGTAACAGTGAAGAACGTGTTCTTGATAGTCCCACCGACGTCGCAGATACTATCAGACGTGTGAGCAGCCACGAAGATTTCAATAGCCAGGAACATTTGCATATTTTATCGCAACTCGGCCCAGACATGGGTCATGGCGTGGTGAGTATATAATCGCAATAATTGAAGTTTGGCTCTCAAAATATGATATTTTTATTAATTCTTATATAATTATTAAAAATTTATCTACTCTTTATATATAATTCTACAGTATAAAAGTTTTTTAATAGAATTAGTTATCTATTAATAAACGATATTTTATCTCGTATCAAAAGTTTAATCATTGCATAATACATTATTTATTTCATTTTACATATTAATAGAAGTATTTTTTGGAATATAATAAATTAATATTTTAAGAATATATTACACAATTTTATTATAAGCAAAATGCAAACTTTTGATTGCTAATCAATTTGTAATTTCACGTAACACAGAGATGTGGCGGATTACCGCTTCATGAGAGAACCAACGTTTCGCCAGTATCGAAGAAATCGTCGTCGGTGCCGTCACCGTGCGAGGTAGTTGTAGCGACTGAAAAATATGACTGCGACGCCGAAAAATTAAGAAATAGCGAACGCTTTAGCAGAAGCCTTACCCCGAGAGGCAGAAGACAAGCACGCAGAAGAAGAGTGCATAGAATTCCAGACACTGACCCGAGTTCTAGCAAGGTAAATAAAATCCTTCAATATTTTTATCACAGAGAAACATTAATTAATTTTTAGTCACGTATATAATATTTATGTAGTGTTAAAAAGTTAATTTTAATTGAAATTTAATTCTAGCAAAATAGATTCCTATACTTCATGAAAGTTACGAAAATTAATATAATTAAATTTTGATCTAATCACGAAATTCGCAAATTATATATGTGACATCTTTAATAGTAATAAAACTTTATAGATATTAAAGTGATAAATAATATTGCGAATTGCGATGCTTAAAATAGTTACATAATATGTTATATATCACAAATTATATTTGAGAAAGAAAAATAAAAAATTTTATTTCTTTAGGAAAACGAAGAGGAATCTGAAAATATGTACATCTCCAATGTGTCACCGAGTCCTAATAGTCATAATGGCTCGCCAGCTCAAAGCTTCTTGGAGATGTTGAGCAGTGGACCGAGCAGATCACCTTCACCAGCTCGTCCACCCACCGTCGATCATGAGGACCTAAATAATCCCAGTCTGACTAATTGGGGCTTTCAACATTTGGAAGGAAATGTAAATATCTAAATTAATTAAAAATAAAAATTGGAAATCATATAATGATAATTATTAAGAAATTATATTGCACAAAATTATAAACAATTAAGTGTAATTATATATATATATTTATATATTATATATACGTATATATATCTAAAAATCAAGAATTATATGAAAAAAGATGATATGATATGAGAAAATTATATAGAAATATGCAAAAAAATCGTATAAATTTATCAAGATTTTTATCAAAAAATTAATGTTTAAATTTTTACTTTTGTATTAATTATATGTATCAAATGGAATTTGCAGGAAGAAGCTGCAGACGCTCGAGTGGAGGCTATGCTCTCACCAAGAAACTCGTTGTTGCTCCCTAGGAGATTTTACTCCGAAGAGGAAATACAACCAAACACGCTTAGTGCATCGGAAATGGGACTAAAAAATCTTGCGAAGCACATTAACGGCCTGAAGAAAAAAATCAAAAAATATGAGGATGAATTTGAGGAAAACTTCGGCTATCGACCGAGTCATTCTGACAAAATGAGCAATCGCGACATCAAACGGTTGTGCACGGAGCTCAATAAGCTTCGGAAAGAACATAAATTACTGAAGGAAGATCCAATAGGTGCGCTTCTAGCCAATGCCAACAATCGACTGAATACTACTGGCAGTCCTACAAATAATAATAATGGTCACGAGAAATCTCAAACAGTATCGATAGAGGAAGTGATCAAGGAAGCGGAGAAAAAACTTAGCGAGAAGCGTATCAAATACAATCGGCCCGATAACATGGACGAACTCAATTATGATCAATTATTAGACGAAAAGACGGCCGTGCAGAAAGCATTGCTCCACATCGAGAATACTTTCGGTAGACCAGTCTCTAAAGAAGATAGAGCGGTTGTTCGACCATTATACGACAGATATAGAACTTTAAAGAGACTGCTCATTAGAGCGGGCGCGGTAAGAACAATTAATTGTTGTTAACTAAGGGTAATTTAAAACATATTTTTGAAGAAAAGTGACAATGTGTTCTGTGTATGTTGTAGAGCAAAAACAAGGACAGCGTTACGGAATTGGCCACGATCCTAGAGCATGAAACGATGGATTTTACGTCATCGAATCTTCCAGGAAATTCTGTGGAGACTGATAGAAGAGCCAGCGAGCCTGATATGTCACATCGAGGCATCTTGGACTGTATCGATCCCGTAGATCAATTGCCAACTGACAGCGATAGTCAGCATAGCAGTAGCGATGCCGGTGAAGGTCTTCACGCTCTTCCTCAGTAAGTTTAGGTTAAGAGATTATATATAATACAAAATTGCCAAATGTAAATATATAATATATATATAAGAAAATATCAAATTAATATTTTTTTAATACATATTTTTTTTAGCCTCTGTTTACGTACAACTGTAAACCTTCTCTGCAATCTGGGTCTTTTTGCACAAACGAAATTTTATTCTGAAATTTCTCCAAAATAAAGAAAAAATTTGGTTTCTTCTCTTAAAATATTTTATTAAAAACTATTTGATGTAATAGAGATGTTGAAAAATAATCCTGAATTTTTCCATATTTTTGAAAATCCAGAACAGCAAATTAACAGATTGTAAACGGGAAGAAAAATAGAATTATAAACGGAGAATTTATACTTATGCTCTCAGAAAAGATATATAAAATAAAAAAAACATTAAAGACTATTTTTAATTAAAAAACAACATTTAACTGAAACTGAAATTTGTCAACAATTTTTATTAAACATCATCTCTTCTTTTTACAGAGAAGAATTACTGACGCAACAACGGGCTACTCGAGAAGAGAAAAAGCGGCTTCGTAGAGCATTGAAGGAATTAGAAGCGCAATTTGAAGTTCGAGCTGGTCGCCGTATGCAACGCGAGGATCGTGGACCGCAAGTCACTACCATATATGAATCCTATAAACAAGCAAAAGCGAAATTGAGACTGATTGATGCCCTCATAGCTAAAAAGGCTTGACGTAGTATTTAATTCACGAATAACGAAGAACTGATTTGAAACAACATTGTTAAAACTTTTAAGTAATCTTAAAATTTAAGAAGATACACAGCTGTCGCATCACATTTATTACCGTTTGCAATTCCAGCATTATGCAATAATGATTTAAAAGGCCTGAAGAAAAGCAATATCTGTCTGAAGCATAAAGAATACTACCTGTAACGCAAGGAGAATTTATCACATAGAATCAAAAGATTTCGAGAACAAAAACATGAATAATGCATTCTAGTATAGAATTTACTGTTTTCATAAAATTGTGCATGCCGTATATCTTCTTATGACGTTTTCTTCCGACCGAAGATTCCGTTTGCGTTATAACGCTGGGAAAATAATACCGAATATTTTCAATGTTTGAAGTAATGCATCCTTTTTACAACATTGTTTTTGATCAACATCAATATGTTGAAAGTGCGCATAAATGAACAACTTATAGTGAGCAATAGTATGTCTACAGAATAAAAGCGTAGTATCATGGTAGTATATTTGAACTTTTTAAGCGCTAATAATTCTTCAACTTAAACTGATTATTACGACATAATATAAAGTAATTAAGATTCCGCCTGACGCGCGCGATCAGGTAGTGAATCGGTTGCGCTCAGATTTATATCATCGAATAAATTTCGATGATATAATCGCGCGTATCTTGTTCATCAGTTCATTTTGTATTTAACATATTCATTTACAATGGAAGATTTCCATTTAATTGTCCTCCATTCATTTCACTGTATATGCAGCATTAAGATACATTTTTGACGCTAATGAGAAACCTGATGCTTATTTTGATACATTTACAGTTTATGAAATTGATTAGTTACAAAATGTAAAAAATGTACTTATATTTTATATGTATATATATATATTTGTTGCAAAGATTTCTAAACTTGTTTGTACTTAAAGTATCAAGTTTTATAGCGGTTAACGAAGAAGAGATATCGAACGAAGTTCCAACTTGTCATTTTGAATCGTTAAAACAAATCAAGATTTTTTCGACAAATATATAATGATGTATATCATACGATTGCGAGAAACGTGTCAGAGAGCACATTTATTTTACAGTAAAATATATAATTTTATTTTTCTAATATTTACATTTCGAAGAAATGGGATTCTTTTTTTAATTTCATCATTGAGAGAAGTGTTTAGTTTTTATTGCTCGTAAAGGATATTTTAATTTTTCTCACTGACGATAAACTTACTGACGATTATTGTAAGATCAATAAGACTTGAAAAAGAAAAGATGGGAGAGAGCGCGGGTATCCATATAATGATTAACGTGGTTATGATAGACCCGATATTTATTTTATCATCTTAAATAAATCGCTGAACTTTAATGCTGAAAGAGTAAAGAACGAATCTGTGGGGGTTATACTCGTAATATAAGTACCTTGTAAGAGATATCACATGTTGTAATATTGTAGAGTACTATAAAATGTTACGATCTTAATAACGTATTAAAAGAGAAAGAAAAAAAATATTCAACTAAGAGAAGCTCGTTGATTTTTGCGTTTATATTTTTGTACAAGTACGATTTTAAGGCCGTTCGCAATGTATACACACACAACCGACTAGGGACTACTATCGTAAAAACGCCTTAAAATTCCACTTGGATCGATTTTTTCACATAGAATCTCGAGAATCAAGGGTGCTAATGGCTTGAGTTCTACTGTATGCCGACTAATATGAAAGAAATGCTTTGAGAATTTTACTGACGATAAGTTTCAATTGCGCCGAAGGGGTTTTTTTCTCATTTTACCACGACACAATGACGAAATCAGCCACCATTTCAGATTCGAAAGTTCTGATATGTAATCGAGACACAAAGGCCGCGGTGGTTTTAACTTTTTTGATGTTGAGCAGGAAACGAAAATTGATGAATGATTTGCTGTTCTCGTATTCCTGCAGGCAAAAATTAATATTTTCGAAAATAATTATGTACCGACTGGCAGCGAAGCCAGTCGCGGACACGTAAATGCGAAATGCGTATTTGTTCTAATTGATAAAAATAAGTGAAAAAAAAAAGAATAAGACAATTTTTTAGACCAAAGCATTTTTTAGTCTGTGATATAATGAGAGATATATTTGCGTTAAGATGGGAGAATGTGTGTGTGGAATACTTGGTTCCGTTTCTGTTCTCTTTTTCTTTTCGTGAAAACAATTTTATAGAGGACCGGGATAAAGGGAGATGATTTTTCCGCCGTTTTCTTTGTAAGAAATGATTGAAGTCGGCGATATCTTCAAAAGATCTTACAACAATGACTATATAGCATGAAGCAGAGTCCTTTTTGAAAGAACGGTTGGAGACAGAGTAATCATAGAGATAGTACAAGAAGAAGTGAGAAAATAGATTTTTTTATAAACATACCAATAATTGGACTAAATATATGAAAATAAATATTATTCAAATATAAATATTGAAATATAAAAAATTCAAAAAGAATATATCACTTTGTTAATTGGACAATCCTTGAAATTAAGTTTTATCTGTTTCCATTTAATTACTCCATTATATGATGTGTAACAACAAAATGTGCGATAGTAGGAGCACTTTATCGCCGTGACGAGGTCATTTTCCGCGTTCGTCAGGATATTATTGTCCTCCATCCGTACTGCCAAAAGGACTGCGCTGTTCACGAGAGAAAATTCTGTATTTGATGCCCACAGGAATGTTTTTATTTCTCGCGGGTGCATCTAAGCCGCGCCCCTCCACTAGTAAGAAAGAGAGAGAGCAAATTAGTATTATCGTAGATCTAAGATAACATTTTATATTAACGTTAACTAAGATACATTTTGTAGTGGATAGTATCCTTTAACGCATAAGAATAGATCGCGTGATTATGTGTAGACGCTTTTAAATGAAGGGAGAGAGAGAGAGAGAGAGAGAGATAAGCAGGAATACTTCAGGAAAGAAGTCGGAATACAGAGGGAAGCAAAAATCAATTTTATTTAGCGAAGCTAAGAGACAAGCTATTGATTACACGAATCATTTAATTAGTAATAAAAAGAAAGAACGCTAGATACGCCATGCGGATCACACGAACATATCTAGAGAGATTAGAATCGTACGACAGAAAGAAACGAAAAAAAAGCATAGAAAAAGAAATCAGTAGCGTAACATTCAATTTCTCTTGGATATCGTCGTACGTTACGTAGCTGCAACTGACAAAATTACAATCGACCGTGGAAGCCGCGATGACGATGAATCCGTCTCTAGCAGAAATCCTAAGAAAACCACCTTCGGCGTTTATACACACATGTTGATTCTGTATATACATATATATAAATATATTATATGTATAGAGGTATACATATATACACAAACATAACATACACACAAGGCGGAGAGCTGCGTATACATGAATTACATACAACCGTAACACGCATACGAACGAATAATACACATTATTATGGGGTAGTAGACAGAATTGAATAAAAATGGAATATGATCTGCTGAAAATGTTCGTTCTTTTTTATCGCCCTAAAGAAGAAAAAAGTAAAAATTCCTTCTAACGTTCCACGTTCGAATTCTCCATTCTCGTATTTCCCTAAATATTTCATCCTTATTGTTTATTATAGGAGTACGTTTCGTTTTAACTCATGTTGTGTGTTTTCTATCAAATATTAAATAAGTCAAGGACAAGCGATGTTTACAAGCATTGTGAACGAGAAAACGGAACACGCCTTAAATGTTAAATAAGGATAAAATAATACATATAGAGACACTTGGGGAAAATCCGAACGTGCCCTTGAATATGTCTTTCGTATTATGGAAAAAAAAAGTTAGTACCCTCTATCCTCTCTGCGATTCGGAAATACTCAAATTCCGCTATATCAATGTGTAGGCAGTTTGGTAAAAATAATTCCAATTTTATTCCATTTTCTTGCTCTTTTATCGTGACTCGATGTGATGTTACGACACGAGCTGCAATTGCTTATGAAAAGTTTGAATCTGCCGTAATAACGCAGCCAACTGCATAGAAGCGGGCGGCTCTCGTGTGGCATTGAAAATTTTTCTTCGACCGAAAATCTGCGATTTTTCAGGTATAATAGACATGGGAAAAGAATCTTTGCTGGATCCCTTGGTTGACTCGGTCGCGATGCAAACCAGACTATTTCTTTCGTGCAACGTCTTCATTTGCTGTTTCAGCGTCATTACCTGTTTTTGCATTGTCATTGAAAACAATGTATGCATGATTGCAGAATATATGAATATTATTCAATAGTGATTCTTACTTCTTTATAGAGACTGATAACGGCGTTGATTTCTTCTTCCTTGACATTGAGTTCCTTCTCTAGAGCTGACAATTCCTTCGCTAAAGATTTATCGTTAGACTTGTCCACTTCTGATTGCAATCTTTCATATTTTCTGTAAAGAACGTAATTAATAAATGTCTATCGAAATTATTTTTGAAGGACTCCACACTGTGAAATTCGAGTCTCAGCGAAATGAGTTAGTTTTCACTATGTTCAGATTCTCATCCAAGTGCCACTGAGCTATCATTTTATCTTTAACAATCGGTGAACAACATTATTTTACCAGAACCCAATATAGGATTAATACGGAAATCTTTGATAGAACCAACACACTCACGTGTTCATCTCTTCAAATTGATCGTGAAGATTAATTAGAACGTTACGTATCTCCTTGGAATTGTGCGAATCAGGAATACGTATTTTATAATCGCCGATATTACCCTACGGCATCAACATGTCATAATATACTTTTAAAGCAAAAACTGCTAAAATGCAATTTACCTTTAACGATATCCCCGAAATTCCTTGCTGAATTTTAGGACTCGCCGAAGTGTTGCTTTTGCTCACAGTGGAAGAAGATTGCTGTTTAGTCTTATTATTGCAATACTCAACTTTCTCTTTGCAAAGCTGTTTAGATACATCATTTTCTTTTTCAGAAATAATTTCTGCATCCGCGAACGTCTTTGGCATACGGCCACTTTGCGTCTTTCCCACGTGTAAATTAAACACGGACGATCTTTTATCTCGACCGAGGTTCTCTCTGCTGTTAAATTTAAGCATTCCAATCATTTGCGAGCTTACGTTGGAGACCGATCCCTCGTAGTTCATCTGGTCCAGAAGAACCGATATCGGCCTCATGCCTCTGCTGACTTTGCGGATCAGTAACGGGGCGACATCGCTTGCTATCGGCTGTCTCGTCTTCATCACGCTCAATACCTACGTTTTTATAGAAGGACGTTTTTTTTTAAATAACCCGCTGTTTTTTGCTGAGTTTCGCCGGCTCACTTGTTGAATATTCAATCCGAGATTGTGACTTGGAGTCACCGAAGTTCCTACCACGAATGGAATATTTCGGAAGTTAAATCTGCTGAAGTACGATCTGCTCGAGCGTTTTAACTTCGACGCTAAAGTCGGCATCTCGTAGTTGGGCGTGAATAACGGATCATCGTATCTGTTGAAAACTCGCTTGCACTGCTGCGTTTCATCCTGTGCTGGTGGACTAAGATTGTTGGAATGGATCAGCTTTTCTGATTTATCTTGTTCTTTTTTTTGCGTGATCTCAGGCTTTATTCTATGAGAAAAAAAGTTCAAATAGGTAATGACGATGGAAATTTTGAGAATAATAATAATAATTATATAATAGGGTAACAGAAATATAAATATAATTATGATCACTACCTAGGATAATTATGATAACGTAGTATATAGCACCTTTACTATATTATGATGCAATTACTTTGAAAATGTGTTGCTTTGATAATTTAACTGAAGACAATGATCCTGTTTATTTTTCTTATCATGGGATTGACATTCCTGATTGACATTTTCAGAATGTTTATCTTTTGGACTGAACACTGCCTCTTGAATCTTCTTCAGATTTTCCTTGTTCTCAGAAAGATGCGGTTTTTTTTCGTACTTAGCTCCATCATCTTTAGAGTGCTTACTAGACACCCCAAAATTGTTATTCTTTAATTTAGTATTATGAAAAATTTCCACGACATCATTAGACTTTTTCACATGCTTTGGTTGATTAGACAATGATTGATGGATTGGTTGAGGAGCGTTTGATGAGCGACTGATGAGAGGTTGATGATTAACGACAAGACCTGTTTCAAAAATTATCACAAATAACAGAGTCATTTGCCTCTAATGATAACACGATATAATTCTAAATATATATACAGAGACAGATTTTACGCAAATTCGATTCCATGCAGCACAAAGAATCAATCATGTAATTTTTCCTCAAAAAGCAGAAACGAAAATTTTCTATAGGATCTGTACATATATAATATATATAAATTTTCACTTTTCACATTTCTGCTTTAAAGAAAAAGTTACATGACCGATACCCAGATTTCCAAGGGATGTCCTAAGATGTCCAGAAAACGTTCTATAGCGTAAGGACGTTCCTAGGACATCCTTAGGATAAAATGTGCTGTGTGAGATTTTTCACCTTTATGCCGGCGCCTCTTCGCTTCTTTTCTACCAATAAAACCCGTGTCTCTGGTAGTAACTGTGCTCTTGGAAATGGAACTTCGTAACTTCGTCTTCCTCTTTCGCGCTTTAGGCAACGCGCTGTCCACCCTGCACACGGAGTTCTTTTCGCTTCTCCCTGTTCTCGATCTACTTTTAATCAATCGTCTGGCTTTTGTGGCATTCGACGTGTTCGAATTCAATCCTGGATTTATGGCACCTTCAACTTTTTCGACACCTGGCCTCACAGAGTACGGTATTGCGCGGAGATAATCCTCGTCGTCCGCTCTCAATGTCATTCTCTCGAGGGACATATTCGACGGAAAGTAATAGCTTTCATATTCTTTACCCGCCTATTTGTATTATCGAACTCGTAAGTATAAAAAATATGTACTTAAAATACACATATTTGTAAAACATATATATAATCTCGTACGTCTTCTTCGATGTTCTGGGTTGGTATTGTTATAAAATGAGAAAGTCTTTTATTTAATTGAGTTCTTGGTGTAACTGTAACATTCAATAATCTTTTCTGATTTCCTTCCATTAAGCTCTCTGATCTCTCAATAATGTCATCATCGTTGATGCTTTTTCTAGATGAAAATTGTGCAGACTTTGGACTCAAATTGAATGCATCTACAGAAATATAGATATTAAAATATATAAACTAATTTTTTAATTTTAGAAAAATTTTTTACCAAAATTTTCTTCAGTCTTTAATTCAATATTATTAATCCTTTGATGGATGTTACAGTTTGTAGTTCTATTAGCATCCATAATGTTGCTGTTATAGTCATTATGTTCAAATAAAGACTTTGAATCTAAATTATCTAATGACATTATTGACGAAATGTCAGAAACTTCTTTATTTCTTTTTTTTTCCGTTTGAGCTTTCCGACAAACATCCATCATACAATTTAACTCTGATTTTAACGTGAAGCATTTTGTCTCCGCTTTGTCCAATTCCAGTCCGATCCCTATATGAAATTATAGTGACTGGTATTATTCAAATTATTTTTTATATCAAATAATTATAAATTGAAAAACTATAAAAGTGCAGATAATTGTTGTATATAAATTTCATCTTATTATGTACTATATTATGTATAAGTTATTAATCCCTCAAATTAAATTTGTAATAATATCTTAATGTAAACTTATGTACAATATATATAACAAATTAAAATTTGTATGCACTCTCATATAGCCTTTCAATTTGTAAAATTTTAACTTTCAACTTCAAAAGTTGTTTAACAATTGTATATATTTTTTATATGACATTTTCGAAAAATCTAAAATTTATTAGAAAAACTGTTGAGAAGTTTGGAACTAATTTCAACGTAGCATTAACAGACAAAAATAAATATAATATAATGTTAATATATATTTAAAAAATTTGGTTTTTATACGATACTGTTTAATGCAATGTTTGGCCTGCTTTCTGATTCGTCTACTTTGCATGATTGCATTTCGGATTGACTTTTCAGAGATATTTCTGAAAGAAAAAAATATGACAATATATAAATATTAAAAAAAATTAGTTATCAAGTATGGGATTCCACTGTTTTTTTTAAATGTTTATCTATCAAGATTTTATTATTCATTTATTAAAATTAAATGATTACCAAAAGTTTCACTTATCTCGTCTTGTACGTTCATGTTGGTTACATAAAATTTTTCTTAACTTTCATAATTCCTCGCTCGTGTAATTTAATATACAATAAAATTTCACATACATTATTCAAAATTTACGTAAGATTACACTGCTATTATGGTTTCTAAAATAATTTATCTCTCGCAATACATACATACAAAATATACGTACAAAATTAGAAAAATAATACGTAGGTTACAGTTACACAACACGTTGGACAAACACATCGTTCTCTTGTTGCGCGCATTCTTCTTTGTTTTAAAAAAATTCATAAAGAGACAAATTCAACTTTTACACAATTTGACAACGAAAATGTAAAAGTTTTGACGTGTAGTGATTATAACCAAAATTAGAATTTGTATATTTTTTTAAAATTTTATCATAAGAAGTGTATGTATTATCACAAAAATAGTTAAAAAAATCTCACAATTTAATTTATCGTTTCATGTAATTTGTTTTCAAATCGCGAATTCAGACTTTTTCTTATTATTATTAAAAATTCAATTAAACTATTAAAAGTAATTATAGTAAAAAGGTAACCTAATCAACAGACAATGTTTTTAAAACGTGTTCTTTAAATATTTATTTAATGTAAAAATATTTAGCAAATATTAATTTTTATATATTGTGTGCTGTGAGTGGAAAACGGCGCGACTTTGACCACACAAATTCTAAATTAATTTAATTAGTTTTAAAAAATAAAATTCTATGTTAAACAGCAAAAAATGAATAACGTCATGATAAAATAATGCAAATGTTTGACAAATTAATTTAAAAAAAAATGAGATTTGATCAAACTGCCGCACAAAATATTTCTCGAGATTACATTTCAAATGTTGAGATTTCCCAAGCAATTCACGCGCTTCTGTCACGTGACCGCGAGGGAAATTTTCATCGCCAGGTCGCGCTCGGGTTCTCTTGGCGAGTGTATTTTAGGAAAGCGTACAGTGGCGGTGGGCATTGAGCGAGTTGGAGCGAGTACAAGCGAGAATTGAGTAGAAGTGAGTGGTATCGAGTTGCAAATGGTGGACGGCATTTGACCCTCGTCGCGTTAACATCAGGTATGTGAGCTTTCCGACTGATGGACTACGTTGCTGAGACCGCGTCGCGTCTCTTGTCGACCGGTGATGTCGAACGTCATCGGCGATTGTCGCCGGTCGGTCGACCGATCGATCGCGTCGTTTGACGGGATTATGCTGGGATTACGTAAAAATTCACCGCGAACCGAAAATAGTCACCTGACTTCGCGATCTCGCGTCTCCCTCCTTCCCTCCCTATCTGTTTTGTATTGTCTTATCGAAAGGGGACGGAAAAAAAGGAGAGAAACATTCGTCAGAAGAGATTCGTCCCGGTTTCGATCTCGCGCGTCTCGTGACGAAATCCTAACCCATTCGTTCTCCCGTCACTTTTGACGAGAGATAGGGGAGGCGTGGGCGAGTTCATAGGTTAAGATGCCTGTTAAATCGTTCAGTACGGCGTTCTCTTCTCCCTTCCACGTGTCTTCCTCTTCGCAGACTGTGATGCGAATGAATCATCGTATTTTCCACGAATTATTAGGACGTTAATAGAGGCGTTAAAGGCTTGTTAGCAATTTCGTTAGCGCTCTCGTTTCTTGTTAGCGACTCGTCGGAGCGGCCGGTTTTCTTTTTTTATTACAGTTGTGTGTACGCGTCTGTCTGATTTTCTCCTTCAACATTCCCGATTTCGTTCATTTTCTTCAGTTTTCTTCTCCGACTTGCGGCGGTCGTTTTCTACTCTTGGCTCCTCGATTTTCTTCCACTCGCGAAGTTGCAATTTTGCTTTGGAAAGAAGAAAGTATGCTTGCATCATCCAGGTGCCTTTCTATCATTGCGAGATTCGAGCGTTACGATAACAATTATCGTAGTCCCGATCCCGACAGAGAACAACGAGGAGAAAGGAGAAAAGGGTAAAAGCGCGGTAAAACGTAGACACGTGCTGCCAAGAGAAGTAGGTCATACACGTGGTCTAAGTTTCTCGCTATTTCCTTTACTCAAAAATTCTAACGAGTAAATTCGATCGTGGACGTTTCTTGCAACTCCTCTTTTTTTCTCAACATTTTGACACAGATCGTACACTCGGAAATTTCTCATAACCTCCTCTCCTTTCTCAAAAGTTCCGACAGCAAACAAACGAATTGTACGCATCATAGATACAATATTCGTCTGGAAGTTTTTCTGCAACTTTTTTGCACACCTTTCCCGAATCTCCTTTTTTTTCTCTCAAAAATTACGATGTTTCTTTTTCACTGCAAAAGGCCAGTGTAAATCTGTATCTTAATATGAATTCCTGTATACAATTTTCATTCGTATTAATTCAAGCGGATAAAACTGGAAATAGCTGGAAAAAGCGGACGCGCGTAATCTGAGGTATAATTTACTCGATTAAATGCGGTCTCCGTCGATGTGTTACAATGAAGCGTTAATTCACTGTAAAATAATTTGATAAATACATACATATACGGTTGTGATTTTGAAAAGAGTAAAAAAAAAATGAATCCTATTAGTAAAAAAATGTGTACATTTATTTTAGTAAAGACATGCTAATTGTCCTGACTTTTAACCTTATCGTTGACAAATGGATCAGTAAACTTACTGGTAACTACACGTAATTTGCTGATTTGCCTTTTTTTTTTTATAACAGACGTGCAAAGCTCGTCGTGGCTTGTTATATTTATGTAACGAAACGGGCTGCATTCTCAGGACCGACGTTCGCATCTGCATGTCTGACGTGAGCGCAAACGACAATCAGGTATTCCCCACCTCCCAGTCATTGCGATCTCGCGGAGGTTCTCCTACGTAAAGAGACGGGGAGAGTCCTCAGTTTTTCCTGGTAGTCACATGTGCCTGAACGAGGCCAGCAATCGCCTCGGAACGGATTCCGTGACAGACAATCTTATCGCGTGTGTCAACAGGACTTTGAGTTATTCCTCTCGATTGTATCTTTTCTCCACATTTTTCCGCCTATTTTGAGCGTCGAATAAAAGAAGACGAATAGGACTGCTGAAGGTAAACGCGGCGTGTAAGGATACACTGGGGAAAGAGCGATACTCGATGGCCTCGCCTTTGTTGCTTAAATTTACGGTGTGACTTTATATGCTGTTTGAAGTGAAAGGAAGTAAAATTAATCTGTCAGAATTTTTTTAATACTTGCTTTCTTTCTGTTACTCTTGATGTCTTGATAGTCTTTTTATCTTGCAATCTAATCTTCGAAAAATGGGGCACGTACATGACGTCAGATGTTCCGCCTCTTTAAATCTCGATTGATAAGCTGGATCTAATTAGACATTTTGCTGTTAAATAAACAATAAATGATATTTGCCATTTTTTTTTAGACGTGATTATTGAGAAGTATTTCAGTCGTAATTACTTTTATATGTTAAAAACTCTTCAAGGTTTCAAGTTAATATGATACCATAAATATTTAGTAAATATTCTGTAAATGTACAACTATTTTAATTAAAATTAATTTTAATGAGAAAGACTATCTAGTTCGAGATAAAATTTTTCTTTTAGAAGAACTTTTTTATGTTGTGCTAAGAAAAAGCGATATTCTAGAGTACTTTATCTTATTGTTGGACTATTATATGCGTTTTTGGCAAATACAATGATATTTATTAAAGCTTATCTGGAACTCGAAGTCTTAATAATGTAAACTTTAGATTTACTTGTATACTATACTTTTTAATCTTTAGTCCACTTTTTTAAAGGAAGTACTTTAGATAACATTTTGCGCATCGCTACAAATGTATTACCGTGAGAATCTATTGACATATTATTCAATTTAATATTTAATACACAGTAATGTACAAGAATATGTGCTCTTTCAATAACATTTTTACATTTTTTGTAGTTTTTTCTGAAATATTTGAGGTGTGTTATGACAAAACGTAAATGTCAAAATTATGAGAATGTGTTTTATTGTATGAATGGGTTGTAAATTTTACGTTCTATGACACTAATATTTAACATGGAAAATGCTGCTAGTGGAAAAAAATGGTTAGTGCATCTCGAAACGTCGTAAATTCAATTGGCATTTTTACTTAAACTTATGTTTCAAAATTTTAACAACTTTAATTTTTGAAAAACTAGAATTAATTAAAATGTTTGCAAAGATTAATTGCTTATATATCATTAGTTATTACATTACAATTTTTTTTCTTCTGTAAAATTAAAAAAAAAATAGCACATTGTTTTGCTGTGGCAAGCCTCATTTCATTTTTTTCGCGAACATTGTTACGCAATTTGGGAATTGGCCAGTTCTTAAAAATAGAATAGTAACATCTCAATATTTATAATACATTCATTAAGGAGATTAGAAAAGTTTCAAAATCGAAAATTATATAAGTTTCTTTAATAAACAAAATCAAAAGTCCAAAAAATATGAATATTTGAGGAAGATATAGGTAATTAAAAGTGATTGCGCCATTTGCGCAATGTGATTTTTTTCTCACGATTCCGAATGAACGAGTTGGAATTTTTCAATTTTCTTGGTGCCATTTTGTTTATGTTATTTTTTTCTATAGATTGAACTTAAAATTTAAAAAATTGAAGATAAGAGCAATAACGATTAGATATTAAAAAATGTCAAAAAATTCATATTATTTGCAGTTTAAACGAATCTAAAAAATAATTTTTCATATATAAAAGTAAGTTCAGTTTGCGGAAAAATTCATTAATTTTATTTTAAAAAAATAATTTTATTTTAAAAGCACCTGTTCTTGAATTACCATAATAAAAATAACGAAAAATACTGTTTCGAGAAAAACGCGATTAAAATTTAGAAAGTAAATATTTGCTAAAGAATTTATAAATCGATCTTTCAAACTCTATTAGTGGCAAAACATACTCTGTACCAAATTCTGTTAATCGTTCTCTTCTTTGGAGTCGAGTAGCTTCACAGAAAATATAATAGAAATAGGAGAATATAATAGAAATAGGATTCCGGTCTGAGTCCTTCGGTATTTTCTTTGTCCTCTTCTATTTTGGCTTTCCTGAACTCATTTGTGAATTTCTAAAAAAGAAAAAACCAGATAGGGAAATATTTTTAAAAAATCACATTATCGAAATATAAAAAAACAAAAATTCCAGTTTTTCGAAATTTTAAACGCCTTTGATCCTCTTAAAGTACGTTTATGTGTGTGGTTCGTTTATTTATCATAAATATCAATCAATTAAATATATAAATGATAAGTATATTTTCTGAAATAGTTTTATATAATAATCTTTTATTAAATTACTTTTATAAACATTGATTGAATTTAACGTATTATGTCTAATGACGCAATTATGTTTACATGTTAAGATATAGTATAACGAATTCTATGAACACGTAAGTATACATATATCAACTGAGGTTTTATTTAACCTGTGCACAAACAAGCACACATATACATATATTGCAACATATGAGAACAGTTAAATGCACAAATTATGCTTACGTACTTGCAAAATGCGCCTTTGATATTCTCCGCATTTCTTAATAATCAATGAATATGACACGCAGGCAAGATCTATAATTTCAGTGATGCAATAAGAACAACGATAAGACGACAAACTGTAATAGATAAAGCCCAGGTTGTATGTGTGAGGTTGGCTTAACATACGTTGCCACTATGTTTATCAAATCATTTATATCTTCATTAATGCCTCATGACCGACCGTGGTACTTGAAACTTTGTTTAATTTAAATGCGATTACGGTCTTGAGACATCGCATATTCGTTTAGTCACTTCAGATATTTAAATGACGCAAAAAATATTGAGTATGCTTATCGGTAACTATGTTTACGCAATTTCATTAGCTTATTTACATCTCTTCCATATCGATAATATGAAGCAAGATAAGGTATTGAATGACTTATATATCGTGTCATGTTCCAGGTGAAAATGTATAAGGCAAGGACAGTATTCAGTACGCTGGCCCCTTTGGCGCCGCGCATATGCGGGCCCGAAAGATACGCGTCCTGGGTGGTCCGTAGTCATCCACTGACTAGGACCAGCCAGTTGATTTTCACAGAACCCGCGCGCAAATACAACAGCCGAGTAGCAACCGAGCCCTTTTTGAATGGCAGCACTAGCTCTTACGTGGAGGAGATGTACAACGCGTGGTTGCAAGATCCGAACAGTGTGCACGTTGTAAGTAAATATGCATCTTTGCACAAAGATTTAAATTAATTTTTTTACCATAGAAAATTAATTAAAGCCCGATGAAAGATAAAGAGAGAGTGTCTATTTATTACTTTTACTGTTTTCTTTTGTAAAAGCTATTTAATTGTGTCTTCGTTTATATTATAGATAAAAAGATTTTCCTTAAATTTATTTTACCCTTGTTTATTTGTAGTCATGGGATTCCTTCTTTCGAAACAGCACCGCTGGAGCTGCTCCAGGATTCGCATATCAGGCACCACCATCCCTCGCTCCAAGTTACAACCAAGTACCACTTGGAGCGTTGTTGCCCCTG
Source organism: Cyphomyrmex costatus (assembly GCF_001594065.2). Lineage (NCBI taxonomy): Eukaryota > Metazoa > Arthropoda > Insecta > Hymenoptera > Formicidae > Cyphomyrmex > Cyphomyrmex costatus. The sequence continues at coordinate 255,686 of NW_017275576.1, read as the reverse complement.
GGTGGCGGAACGCAACTTGGCCAGGCGCCTATTAATGAAAAAATTATTGACGACCATCTAGCAGTGCAAGCTATCATTCGTTCTTATCAGGTATGATATTTGGTTTGTTTTACTCCTGGTAATGAATATACATAGATATTCTTGCAAACAAGCACATATTTTGGACATGACAATTTATCATATGTACGTTATGAATAACATATAAGAGTGATTGATAATTCACGTGATCATTACTATTTGTATTATTTTTGTTTGCAAGAAGATTATTTTATTCAGCTATATATAATTTTCTTAAGTAACAAAATGATAATTAATTATAGTAAAAATTGCTTTTTTAATATTGCTTATACTTTAATTATATAAAAATACTATTTTTTGATAAATTTCTGCTCCTATCTCTATTATCTATAAATAATTATGTAATGAAAAATCGTAATGTAGTAATACTCTTTATTTTACTATTATATAACATTTATTAAATGGGAACCTGGAGAAATCTGCTTTTGAATCATACCAAATTGATCTATTAAAAACTGCATGAATAAGAATAATATACATATACTATAAACAGGGATATGTCAAAGTTATAAGGCGAGTATTTTCATAGTTGGTTCTTATTTCAAGATCTTAAATAATATCTTAAGATGCTAATATGACTTATGTTCATTTTTACCAATGTAAATTGCTATAATATATACTATTATATAATATATAATATTAATAATTTCAATTTTAGTTTAACTTACTTTTATCTTTTTTTTTGGTACTTATAATTAGAAAAAGTTAAATGAAATTAAAATTAATTGATATTAGTAAAAATTACTAGAAATGAACATAATAATTGGTTTATAGTTTGTGACATTTTAAGAATATAGTTAAGATAGGCTTGAAATAAAAATTACAACTATACATATCAGCCATTGGTATTTGTAGTTGATCGTTTAAAAAAATTTTAATGCGATTAAAAAGTTTTACAAATTCTCAGCTCTGTCTTTAAAACGAAAGCTACTTCTTACTATATTTTGAAATTTATTCATGTATTGCCGAAATTGTTGTAGCATGCATTGATACAAAGTATATACGTTTTATTCAATAAAACATTCAATAAATAATTTACATGCACATAGGTACTATGTAGATACATATATAGTATTCTATGTGCATATAGATTCCATTAAACGAAATATTTTAAAATTTTTTTATGTCCCAGTTTCATTACATGAAACATATAAAAATATCTTTTGGTAAAGATAACATGTATACGTTATAATTTATATTTATATACTTTATATTTTTGTACTTGCCCGATTATAAACTTTATGCGTGAATATGTTTATACGAGTCTGGGACGTGGAATGTTTTTTTGTTGTAATTTCTGCTTACTGTTAGGGGCTATCATGTGTGTTTCCAAATTTTCTGACATTATGTTTGTCTCAAGTACTATTAACACATGATAAGTGCATTAGTACAAATATTATGAATATTGTATAATAGCATCATTTTTGTATGACTATACTAGTGGCTCACTGCATCTTCTATCTCAAGCATGTCTTGCATCTTTATATTTTTCCCAACAAAGGTAATGGGATTTTTTTAAATTATGATTTTTTATATCTGGCCTGGTCTTTCTCCTTTTCAATATATCCAGATATTTTTGTCAAGGAAGAAGCAGCAGCACACTATATTTCTGATTATTTTATTAAAACTACGATAATTATATTTATTATAGCAATAATTCTATTTTTGTACTGTAGTGAAATTATAATCATGAAATAAACTAAAACGAGAATCCATTCGTCCGCAAACATTGTTGTAATAAATATCAATTAATATCTACATGTTATCTTAATGTATGCTATAAGTAAATATAATTGGGCTATTTGTTTGCCAATTTTGCTGTATATAGCCGCTGTATTTTTTTTTCTTTTTTTTCTAAATTGCAACTGTGTACAGTGTAGTTGTGAAAATAGACACAGTTTATATAAATGTGAGGTTTTTTTCGGGATTATTGGCGTATAGGCCCGAGGTCACTTAGTTGCTGATCTGGATCCGCTGGGTATTATGCAAACAGACCTGATACACACTCATTATGCAGCTCGCAAAGGATCTCCAGAACAAGTGTTGCGACAGTATATGCTTGGTAAGAGTTTTCTTCCTAAGCATTTTCCGCGGCTTTTGTTTTAAAGACGCATTTTTTTGTCATATACGTGCCATACGTTTAAAGGTATATGAAAATCGCATTGTACTTGGTTTGGAGTATGTGGTGTTTAAAATGCGTATCTCTCTCTCTCTCTCTCTCTCTCTTTCTCTCTCTCGAATTGTAAATTACTCGGCTCATGTTTACTGTAATTTTATTTGAAACAACTCTTTCCGATGTACATTCAGTATTATCATTTCATGTAATCATCTTTGCATTTTAACATCTTACTTTTGTTTAGTTGAAAAAATTTTTTAATTTTAGATAAAATTCTAAGGACTATAAAATAGAATTTTTTAGATAAAATTTCAAGGATCTTTTTAGAAAACAATTACCAAACTTACTTTACTGTAATTTTATTTAATGCAATTTTAGACGGCGTAATTTTAAAACAATCTTAATGTTTTCTTCAACGTATGGAACGTATTTCAAAATTATATTGAAGTATCTGTACAAAGTAAATTAAAAAATAATAACTTATTATTTTTTTAATTGAAAATTATATATATTTTTTAAATACTTTATAATTAACTTATTCTTAGCAGTTGGAAAAAATTATACAAAACTAAATATTATGTAATGCAAAAGAGAAAGCGAGCCTTGAATTTTATGGCAAACTTACACTGATACTGAAAATGTTTGGAAAAGCATTGTATTCATTTTAGGAATCATAAAAATAAACACGTCTCATCTTTTTATAATGATCGATTATTTAAGCGGACTTCGTAATTCGAATATTCATATACATGTAGAACAAGTATGACATTTATCATTATACATTCATTGCGTTTATTTCTGATAAAAAGTAAAAAAAGATAAATATATATGTACATTGTCCAAAAATATACGAGTAAAACATTGAAGGTAAGAACAAAGGAATTTTTGTTGATTTTTTGCATGATTTGTATATGTTATTGTATATGTATTGCTTTTGGACCTGCACACATTTTCTAGTATGCTTGTCTTTTTAAAATTTGTATACTAACACACCGCACGCGATTATTTTTTGTCTTGTATAAGTTGTGATAAATAAGGGGATGTTTGAGCACTTTTATTATAATATCTTTAATTAAATTAAATATAACGCATAATTAAATAAATTTAACGCATTAATAATAGGGAAGCTAAGGAGCAGATAACACATTTATAAAGAGTTAAAACATTAGCTTCGTATGTAAACGTGCATTTAATGTTAATTACTGTGATGATGTTTTCTTAAATAACGATAGCTTGCATCGAATATCATGTATTATCTTTATCATGATGCACGTTCTTTGAGTAGAACATCAAGCACAGTAATTTATATTTTGATTAAATATACTTAAATCTCTCAAATGAGAATTTGAAACTTATTTGGTTCGCATGAATGTGGCATTAAATTGACAGATTCGTGGCCATCATATCGCTAAATTGGATCCACTCGGCATCAACAGCGCTGATCTTGATGATAGACATCCGCAAGAATTGCTCTATACCCATTATTCATTCGGTAAGCTTAATTGAACGTGTTTCTGCGTAAATAGAGAAGAGTAAAAAAATTACTCTCGAACAGAAATGCATCATTGATGCATTTGGAATTTAGTAATCGACTTAATACTAAATGATAATTATGTAATCACGGCTATACAATATCTTTGAGTACATTCTCGACTATTAATTTTCCGTGTAAAATTTATTGACAAGCTGCTATTGCATAAAACTGCATTTAATTTCTTCTCTCATGTTTAATTGTAAATAAGTGAATATTTCATTCTTTCAAGGAATTTATAAACATGGAAACATTATATAAAGTTTTTCTTTGCGTTATTAATTTACCATGTTAATATATTAGTTTATCGCTTACTTATAATTCTTTTAGCATAGCACTTTTTTATAACTATATTTTTTACTTTCTTTACTTGCGAGCAAACTGTTGGTTTGGTATCACTGGTACAAAAAAAAAGATTTATTGAAAGGTAAAATGTGCAACACGTTTAATTTAATAGTTATATAATTAGAGGTCTAGATTTATCGCTTAATTTATTAAATTTCTCGTTTTATTACGAGTACGAGCTTAGTGCAGCAGGTAAAGAATCCTGAATCCCCAGGATCAATTTCGATTCAATTGTTGAGTTTGAGTCTAATGTCTACAGGGAAGAGACCACGCACTACTTTCTCGCAGCAACTTCAATACCGAGTAGCTGTCCTAATGCAAAGTATGTAGTCGCCACCCAGAACAGGATTTCCCCGTAAAGCTCTTTTACTTGTGCTAGCATATTGGGAGGCACTGGTTTATTTTGGGTTTACACTGAATCAGATAATTTTCGGCCAAAAGCCTGTATACAGGTGCTTGGGTTCTTCTGCGTAAACTTATATCTCGACTATATAAAGATATTCGCAGACAATAGCTAATTTTCAAACATCTTCCATATAGGAATTAGAGGAGAGACACTTGAGTACCGATGTTACGAATATCTTAATATAGATGGACTATAAATACGGATGTAAAATTTGGTAAAAAGGAAATTGTAGTTTTGTTCCTTCTTTCTCTGTCTCTTTCTCCTTCTCTCTGTTAAATCGAAGTGTTGCGTATATTATCTCTGAAATTTTTCCAATAAGTATTTTTTTATCTATGTTGTGTTTCTCACCATATTTATATTGTCTTCTTTGCTGTATATTTTTTATCATGTCTTTTTAGTTTGTTTGAAACATTTTCAAATGGTTGATTCAATGGTGGTTGTTGTTTGAACTAACGATGCTTTACTTAAGCTCACAGCTTTTCTTTTGCATCAAAAAACTTTGTTTTTCTTTTCAGTATTTGTTTGCACTGTCGTATAGTGATGTGTTGTGAGACCATCAATATCCTTACATATTTTTCAAAAATATACTGCATGTTCGTTTCAGCAGATATTTTACAATATGTGAATATTGTATCTATTACAGAAATATTTATATATGCGATATATATTAAATGAAGAAAGTAATTCCTGTTGAAAATAAAGTTTTAAAGACACATTTTCAGTATCAGTTTTAAATAGGACAAATTAAAAGAAAAATACGTTTTAGCAGTTTAATTACATATTATTTATATAATTACGCTAAATGGATTATGCTATATTAAATGAATACGGAATAAACGCGCGATGTACTTAAATATCTAACTGTATATAAATATATAAGTATATAATTGTAAAAACATTTTTTTATTATGTGCTCATTTGTAAAACACATGTATTTTTCATTTCAAATGTTTAATACAGAGGAGTCGGACATGGATCGTGTTTTCAAATTGCCATCTACCACATTTATTGGCGGTAAGGAGAAATCATTGCCGTTGCGTGAGATTCTAAAACGGCTCGAGGCGGCTTATTGCGGTCACATCGGTGTCGAGTTCATGTTCATTAACTCCTTGGAGCAATGCAATTGGATCAGGCAAAAGATGGAAACACCTGGAATAATGGAAGTGACGAATGATGAGAAGAGACTTATTTTAGCCAGATTGACACGTGCAACCGGGTAATAAAATCGGCATTAATTAAATGAATTTCAAAAAAGTGTTAGCTTGTTTGAAGTTGAATATTTTTAGTAAAACCAAAGTTTTTTTTAGTTTTTGTTTATATTTTTTTATATAACTTTGTCATAATTTATAATTAAATGAAATTTTTTTTCTAAAATATATTTTTAAAGAAAAATTTTGCTAAATCGAGAAAGTGTGGAATTTATTTTCTCTCATATTTGTTTGGTATCTAAAAGACATGATTAGCAAGTAACGTTTAATCTGAATCACAGATTCGAGGCATTCTTGGCACGCAAATGGTCCTCAGAGAAGAGATTCGGTTTGGAGGGTTGCGAAATTTTGATTCCAGCTATGAAGCAAGTAATTGATAAGTCTACGGAATTGGGAGTAGAATCGATTGTCATGGGTATGCCTCACCGTGGTCGTCTCAATGTTCTCGCTAACGTTTGTCGTAAGCCACTGAGTCAAATTTTCACACAATTTGCTGCTCTCGAAGCTGCTGATGATGTAAGCATAAAACAAATTGTGTTTTTAACTGTAGAAAGTGTATATTGTTATCATGGCTAGTTTGTCGATTCGAGATTCCTGGTAACGGTAAAATGATTTCAGGGTTCTGGCGATGTAAAATACCATTTGGGCACGTACATAGAACGTCTTAATCGAGTGACGAACAAGAACATTCGTCTGGCCGTGGTTGCAAATCCATCGCACTTGGAGGCCGTAGATCCAGTGGTTCAGGGCAAAACACGCGCCGAGCAATTCTACCGTGGCGATGGCGAAGGCAAAAAAGTAAGCAATAATGCTATATTTATAAATAAAATTGTATCTTCTATAATTAGGTGGCAATAAGTAGAAACTAAATAAAGAAAAACGACTTTAAAATTGGAGTTATATAAGATTGAATAATTATTAAAATAATTAAATTTTATTGATTATTGGGTCTCTAGTAATATTCACTCAAAAACTATACAATCTTATGTTTATAAATTTTGATGAATATAATTTTACTGAATATTTTGATGAATATAATTTTACTCTTTCCAGGTTATGTCCATTCTTCTTCACGGAGATGCTGCGTTCTGCGGTCAAGGTATTGTCTTCGAAACAATGCATCTATCTGACCTACCTGATTACACCACTCACGGCACTATTCATATTGTTGTGAATAATCAGATCGGCTTTACCACCGATCCGAGGCATTCACGATCGTCGCCGTATTGCACTGGTTGGTATTTACTGATTAAAATCGATTTGTGTTTTTTTTAATAGCAGTAATTATCACGAATTTATTTATCAGATGTGGCTCGAGTAGTGAACGCACCCATCTTTCATGTGAATTCCGACGATCCCGAAGCCGTGATGCACGTGTGTAAAGTTGCGGCGGAATGGAGGGCTACCTTCCACAAGGACGTTGTGATCGATTTGGTCTCCTATAGGCGTAATGGCCACAATGAAATTGATGAACCGATGTTCACCCAGCCTCTGATGTATCGTAAGATCAAGAACACTTTGTCAGCCCTTGACAAGTATGCTAACTCGCTCATCGAGAGTAGTGTCGTCACTCCTGCGGAAGTTGAGGTACGAAGGTCACGTACATAATATATTTTATGTTAAACAGTCTTTAAAACCGTTATGTGAATACACAACTAGGAATTGAACATTTAAGGCTTCCATTTTCTAAAGTAATTATATTTTATATAATTACTTTTATAATATAAAAGCAACTATCCTTTATAGGATGTCAAAGCCAAGTACGAAAAGATCTGCGAGGAGGCATATAACAACGCTAAGCAGGAAACGCATATTAAATACAAAGATTGGTTGGATTCGCCATGGTCAGGTTTCTTCGAAGGAAAAGATCCGTTGAAGGTTTCACCTACTGGTATCAAGGAAGACACGCTCATACATATTGGAAAGAAATTCTCATCGCCGCCACCGAATGCTGCTGAATTTGTTATTCACAAAGGTGAGTAGAGTAACATTAAAAGATAAATGTGGTAAATTTTTCTCTAACAAAAAGATATATTAAATAAAAAAGTCCGAAATAAAACGTAATAGAAAATTAAAATTGAAAACTTATAAAAATATATTTAGAAAATTTATTTTATAATTCTCATGTAAAAATAAATAATTTATACAATAGAGTTAGAAAAAACATAGCAATTATTTTACAGGTATCGAGCGTATTTTGAAATCTCGCATGGAGATGATTGAGGCTAGAACTGTCGATTGGGCTCTTGGTGAAGCTATGGCTTTTGGATCCCTCCTCAAGGAAGGAATTCACGTTCGTTTGTCAGGTCAAGATGTGGAGAGAGGCACATTTTCTCACAGGCATCACGTGTTGCATCATCAGACTGTAGATAAGGCGACTTATAGGCCACTCTGTTACTTGTATCCTGATCAGGCACCCTATACAGTGTGCAATAGTTCTTTGTCTGAATTCGGCGTTCTCGGTAAGATTAGTTTTTACAATTCTGATATAAATATATTTTCAATGTAGTAACTGTGTTGAAAATCTATAGCACTTGTAAATTACGTATAACAATATAAATTATAATTTTTTAATACTGTTAGTGCATTTCGAAATGTATTAAGTGTTTTATAATTTTTGCATATTAAAATAATTTTATTGTAATTGTAGGATTTGAGCTAGGTTATTCGATGACAAATCCTAATGCGTTGGTATGCTGGGAAGCTCAATTCGGAGACTTTAACAATACGGCGCAATGTATAATTGATCAGTTCATCAGCAGCGGTCAAGCCAAGTGGGTTAGACAATCCGGTCTCGTCATGTTGCAACCGCACGGTCTCGAAGGAATGGTAATACACAAAATCATTAAATTTTACGAAAGTATATAATTTACTTTTACTTTTTGAAATATGACATGGATCTCCGAAACCGGTTACCATTTACCTTATATTTATTCACACAACTGTCAATTCTCCAATCAATCTTATATAACCAGTATATATGAATCAAACCAACAAGTCAATTGTTTGCAATAATACAATTTATTTATTGGTATCAAATTCGCATTTTCTTTCTTTTCTTGTAGGGTCCTGAGCATTCTAGTGCTCGTTTGGAACGGTTCCTTCAAATGTCCGCTGATGATCCGGATTATTTCCCACCGGAAAGTGAGGAGTTTGCTGTACGTCAGTTGCACGATAGTAACTGGATCGTCGCTAACTGCAGCACACCAGCGAATTACTTCCACATTTTACGACGGCAAATTGCATTACCATTCAGGAAACCATTGATCCTGATGACACCAAAGTCGCTACTTCGTCATCCAGAAGCTAAGTCTAATTTCGATATGATGCTAGAGGACACGCAGTTCCTCAGAGTGATACCTGAGGAAGGCGCAGCGGCTCAGAATCCCAATAGCGTCAAGAGATTGCTGTTTTGCTCCGGAAAGGTCTATTATGATCTGAAAAAAGCGCGCACAGAACGGAACTTGGATGACAAAATTGCGATCGCGAGAGTGGAACAGGTCAGTTATTATTTTTAGAATAAGTTAATCGTCATTCATGTTTCAAAAAATTTTTTTTAAATTACATTATTAAATATAAATTTGAAATATTCAATACATAGAAATATTTTAATCGATTCTGCTGCAGATCTCGCCTTTCCCGTATGACCTCGTTAAGATAGAGGCTGCTAAATATCCCGATGCAGAGTTGATTTGGGCTCAGGAAGAGCCTAAGAACCAAGGTGCATGGACCTACGTGCAGCCTAGGTTCCACACGGCGCTCAATGGCATCCGAAACGTAGTGTAAGTATCAAAATAAACAGATAGCATTTTCAACTGCAGTAGTTTTGAATCGATTTGTACTTGATTAATCAAGTTATATACTTTATTTTGGTTTTTGATTGAATGAGATCACTTATGAGTTAATCGATTTCTAATTGATTCAAATCTGCAGTCGAAAACGTTAGGAAATATATGTACATATGTGTGTGTGTGTGTGTGCGCGTGTGTATGAAGCACCCATGTTACACTTGCATTTAGTTTTTTTATACTTTTAACTGTTTACACGGCCCACTTTTTTATTTTGTTGCGACAATGAGCGCGACGCGCTAAAATTTCGCAATCGATATACATATTCGGAGAGTAACGCACTTTTGTTATCTTTTCATAAATTATCTTTTTATGAGTTATACAGATAGTCATTCGACTTCCTCATTCTATATGTCTTATCAAAATAAAATGAAAATTTGGGCCGTGTTGCAGTAGCGCGTCAAATTCAAATGGTCAAGGGTGGTTTGCCGGTTTGTTCTCGTCAACTAAACCGACTGAAACCACAACTGTATCAAAGCCGCAGCCAACAGAATCGACGGAACCAACGGAACCAAAACAAAGAACAATGAGGTAATATCGGCGAGATGGTCGATAGAAAATCGGATTAATGTAAAATTGCTTTTCTAAAATTAAATTAATTTTCATATTGAATTAATTTTTATTTTGATATTTATTTTAAAAGCATCACAGAACGAATCACTGAAATATTATTTCTATTCATGATTCTGTTACAAAATTTATATATTGCAATTACATTAAAAATATATGAAAATATATTTTATTTTATATAAAATAATTATGTATGAAGTTATGCTAAATTATATAAATTTGCTGCCATTATGGTAATGCTTGCACTTTCAATTTTAATATTGTAGTTTATAAGTGAATTTTTATTCGTTAAGGATTGACTGGTATTGCCTTTGAATGTTGAATTTGTATATTTTAAAAACAACTTGCATATTTTGAGCAATCCATATTGATGTTTTAGGTACGCTGGACGTCCCACTGCATCATCACCCGCCACTGGAAGCAAAATGCAACACCTCAAAGAACTCAAACAGTTGCTCGATGACTCCCTCAACTTTTAATGATCCTTTATAGCACTACGTGTAGAACTGAAAGTTTATTTATTTTTCTCATATTTTAATGTATATTACGACAATTTTGTGTCCTGCTCGATATACACCACAGAACAGAGATTATATTACCGTAACTGTTTATGATTTCTTCGCACAATGGCGAATTTTACATTTAAGTTCGTACGTGCGCACAAAAGTTTCACGCTTGTTTATTTAAAATATAGTTTTTTTTCCCTTGTTTTTCTTAATTTTTTTTTTCTCTATTGGCGCATGTATACACAGTTATCACAGTTTTACAGGCTAAACTGTGATAACTTTCAATTAATATATTTGAGTATTGATTATTAATTTATATAATCTTTTAACTCATGCTGTCTCTCAATCAATTACTCATCTACATGAGTATTTGATTCTTTTATCTATGTTTGAATGCGAATTTTATGCTTTTTTTTTTCTCTTGAATCGGCGCATTTTCGCATATAGGCTTGAATGATACTTATGCTTGATACGTGTGATTGGGTTTGTTGGAAATTTAGGTATATATCAATTTTGTAGATATATATGTATTTATTTAAACAAACATAAAAGAGAAACTTGCTAGTCCATTGATCTACGTAAACGTGAAACATTTGTGCGTCCATTATTCTCTGTACTTCAGCCTGTTCGTACTTTAATTCTAAATTAATTTTGTGAAGTCGATAAGATTTTACAGAAAGGGAAAGTATTATTAATTTATGCAATGTTACGCAGCGCGTACATTTTAACGTGTAGTAACGTATAGTCCTGTAGTACACTTCGGGCCGAAGAGACTGTCTATGGCAAAAGGTTACGTGGTATATATGGCCAATTTTTTTTTCTCTAGTAATTTATTTATGTGCCATGAGACTGTAGCCAATCACTTTAACTTTTTATCGTTGCTGTATTTTTATAAAAAATTAAATGATTGGCGGAATACACAGCGCGTTCTTGATGCAAAGGAAGTGTGATGTAGCACTAATTCTTCGAGATTTGTGTATCTCTGGTTGGCTTCGGTTGTGTTGACACAGCATTAAGTACCAGTAAGTAACAGAAGCATATCGAACTTGGATCTTTGATCTTTATTTGAACTTCAATGCGTGTCACGACCGAGGTCCTAGTGCTACTCCATGGACAGTGTCGACGGATGCAGGCAGCTCTCAGTAAAAAATGTTGAGAGTGGAAGACAAATTAGTAATATCTAATAGCGTTTAGAAATTAATTTTAATAATAATTTAGCTGAAAAACCGTGGCTCGCGTGGCCGCGTGTGTAGCGTAGCGAGAGTGCGTAGTATTTAATATTCTTCTATCTGGATGAAAACGGGGACGCACGAAGAAATTTTGAGACGCTATGGCTACATGATCTTTGCGCTGATCAAAAGAGAACCTTGTAATATTTATTTTGTATTGTCGGAAAGCAGTCGATGACGAGAAAGTGATCTTATTATTTTACTTGCTAATGCTTTACAAAATGATAGTTATGTGATATCTCTATTGATCTAGCACGATATTATTGTTAGTTCAACAAAAGCTACAATACCTACTGTTTTACTTGTTCCTATCCGTTGTATCCGTCATATATATATGGTATATGCGTAATTTATAACAATAATACACGGAACATGTATGTGCTTAAAAAAAACTTTCTGTCAAACAAATAATGTCTGACATTTAAATTTTTCATTTAGCAAACACCGCTGATATTACACCCGATATTGTAGTGTATTATTACTGATGAATTAAATTGTCTCTCATCGTCTTATGTATCGTGATTAATCTTGCCCTCTTCGCTTTTAGTTTTATGAAAAATATTAGGAAGAAAACGTAGCTGTTTCTCGTATTATGTTGATTTTTTTGTTTTGTTTTCGAGACATTAAAGATGTGATATATTGATACTCATCTAACAATAAGTATTTACATCTTGCGAGAAGAAAAATTAATTCCATACATAGAAATATTAGAGAGGAAAGGAGGATAAAAAACTCAACGTATTTTGTGAAAATTAATTTTTTTCATTGTGCGTGATGTTAAAAGTATAATATAGTGTGTAAATAGAATGTCAAAAAATAGATACATCAAGATATGTGGAAAGAAAGGAGTAAGCTATTTTGGTGCAGGCCAGCGAAAAATATTAATCTCAAGTAGAATGCAATGTTGCAAATCACGTACTACTAACGGCGCGTATTAAAGTAACTAAGTATTGTTACTACGCTTAAGAGATACACGGCACTGCGTTTCATCGGGCAAGCAATGAATGTCAAGTAGAAGGTCTGTTCTCTCCCGAAGAATTCTAAACTAATACAATAAGTGAGAGTGAAACAAACTGTACCTGTCTCACTCTAATTTATTACATATCAATAAATACCAGTTCGAAACTTCGGGATGGAAAAAAAAACAGACGCAGAATTCGTCAAATTCGCGCTCCTAGATCTTCGCTGATGCAGCAACATAATTTAATTGCCTAAGCTGGACACGCTCGACACTCGTTTTATTTTGCGTAGTACAATAAATAAAATATATAGATTTATTTATAATATAAATAAACGATGTAATATATTTATAGCGTCAGTTCGGCTTAAAATTCGGTCTGCCCCAGCACACTGTACATAATCCTCTTGAAGCTGTTGCTCTGATGGATCTTCTCGCCGTCATCATCGAGCACGTTTATCTGAAAATTGAATTATTCGCAACCGCTCTCCACGTCTCCAAATTATCAAAGTGCTCCACAAATGAGCTATGTTTTAATTTCTATTAAGGCGTATTTTCTATCTCGCAAAGCGACATGCGTGTTCACAGTAAATTAATTTAATGAGCTTTATGTAGAAAACAGCCGGTAGTATTGCAGTGAGAGCGCATCTATCCTATAAATTAATTTCTCTACGCGAAAGCAAGCGAGCATTTAATGTAAAAGTATCAGAAAACGTACAAGTTTCTGCGAAAATTTTAATAGTCGTTGATAAGATCCTTAACGAAAGGGAGGGGGAAGGGACGTCTATATGATCCACCCTTAATGAAACAGATACCGAAGATTAGATCGGTGACGTACGTCTTCGATTATGATGATTAATGTTGGTAGCGATAATGTATGTTAGATGTATTAATGAGGTAATCGTCGTTAAACAATCGAACGATTTAACACGAAATATGTTTGTAAATTTAAGGATGTATCAAATGTATAGCCTGCAAAAAATGGCAAATGGAAAATTTATAATATTTATAAATTTTCTGTATAAAAGCTTAAAAATTAATGTTGTATACGTATGAAACAGTTGAATAAGGTCAATATTTAGTAACGTTTTAGTTTAAATAAAAATTTTCTCATTTTTTATTTTAATTATTTTGTAAAACATGTCTATTAAAATAATTTTCGATTCAGGTTTTAAATCGCCTCTAAACGTCTTTTGTTACTTTCAAACACAATAGAAAAATGTAATTTTTCATTTTGTTAAAAAATGCGCATGATACATCCTTAAAGGAGGAAGTGTCAAAATCTCCGCGCAATATTCCGTCGGCGCGACGCGGCGGACGATTATTACCGAGAGATGACTTGGCACGGTGTTTCAGTAGACGAAAAAGAAAGAAGTACAAGAGAAATAGTGTATCGTGCCAAGTCGCTTATATAATCCGATGCCGTTTTATCGTCCGGCTGCGTTGGGTAACTTATAGAGTACGCGGTGCCGAGCCAGTGATCGATAAATCTTCTCGATAAATAAATGGCGAGCAAGTAAAAAAAAGTGACACGTAATTGAGTAATAACGTGAAAAATGATGTTTGCTATTTTAACAACGAAAGAAATATTCTCAACATTTTTCTCGTTGAAGTCGTTAAAAAATTTTTTCAACAATTCGACACTTCTTTACAGATCCGTGAAGTGAGAAATGTGGCCGACCGATTTTGTGCGAGATGAGAAGATCCTCAAATTCGCATCGAGAATATAATCGTCTACGCAGCTGCGGGCGACAGCTCTGAAATTCTTGCACAGAACCCATGCGGCGACATGCGAGTGAGAGATGCATTCCCGCGTGATCTCAGCCCGGCAAAATATTTTCTACTATGCGCCCCGCAAAATCGATCGTGAATCTAATCGAGAATAATGCGGATACTTACGTATGCAGGACTCTTCGGCGGAGCGTGGTACACCTGTGTAATAAATAGTATCGTTAAACGCAGTTTTTTTAGCGCATATTTCATTCTGGTGAAAATTTTTCTTCAAATTCTTCATATAATTTTTCGTAATTTTTATATAAATTTTAGATTTTTTCAGAATTTTTCTACATAAATTTATAACTTTGTACAAGAGTTTTTACATGAATTGGAACATTTTTGAAGAAAATACATTTTCCTAAAAGTGTTTAGTATGTAATTCCGAAATTTTTCATTATATAATTCCAAAGAAAATAAAATCTGAAGATATCTTTCAGAAATCTTTTTATAACTTTAAAATATGAAAAAGTTTTGAAAATATTACAAGATATGAAAAATTTTTTCACCAAGAAAGAAAAAAATTTATTAAGACAAAAAAATTGACCTTGAAAACAGCGTGGAATTATTAAATAAAAAATTTATGTACCCTGTTCGATTTCTGCGGCGTGAAGACACCGGTGCGTGCCGGCTGTCTGACTTCCTGCACCTGATCCCCGTATTCCTCCTCTTGCAGGGCCTTGTACGCCTCGCTCTTGCTGGGATCGTACTTGACCGGTTTCTTCAGGCTGCACGTACCGCATGTGTACACAGGGGACGACTTTTAATTTCTCTTTTGTTCTCTCTCACGTGCGACTTTTATCTTTCTTGTTTCTTTTTATTTTGTGTTTTCTATCCAGATCGGTTAGCAGCGGCCGGGGTTACAATTTGCCAATTTGCATTTGCACATTTACTCATGTCTGTTCGAGAGCGACTTTCAGACGCGTCCTTCAGCCGAGTTCAATCGAGAAAGAGCGGTCATTCCTCATCGTGCAAACCCTGCGTGCATGCCCGATCAAGAAGAACGCGTTCATCGGACACTTTAAAAATTGCGCCTTTCATTTTTGAAAAAAAAAATATTCGAAAAAGAGTAGATGCAAAAATCATTAAAAATCTTAGAAAAGGTACTAGCAGCTTTCCAAAACACTTTCCAAGATCTTCAATTTAAAACAAAAAATGTTTATAATTTTATTTCTTATTATATCAAAAAATTCTGTTTTAACTCTACGATAATAAGTTTCTTATTGATACAAAAAGAAATTAAATAAATTAAATCATATATGTACATTAGTCGCGATAAAAAAAATGAGGAAAATGTCTTAAAAAAGATGCTCTCAATATATTTTTTATTTTTACAAATATAATTTTCAAATTATTTTTCTTCCCATAAATTTTCTGCTCGTCATTCCAAAAAAATGCGACAAAAATAGATTTCTAATGGCGCAATTTTCAAAAGTCGTCTCGAATTATTCGTGCACGGTATCTACGATACAAGCATATGAACACTCGTTAAAAAAAAAAAAAACGACGAAGTTAGTAGATATTCTCACATAATCTCAACTACTGTATTCACATTATTCATTATTCACTACTCTGCTACATGCAAGAATTTACTGCTAAAGGAAAAGCTTTTTTTGCACGGATTCGCGGAAACATTACGAAATTTATAATTTTGTCAAATAGTTTATGCCTACGATTTCTACTATGTAATATACGTAATATGAACGGCAAACTAACCCGAAATAATAATCGCACAATCATTTCGAGGGACTTGTACACTCAGTGGCCACGTTCGCTATGTTAAATTCTATCGGCAATTAAATTAATCATTTAAATTAATTATTCATATTAAGTGAAAATATCGATAACAATAAGAAAGACTTTCTTTGCGTTTGAATAATTCAATTGTGAGTGTTCATTTTAATGACAGCATCGCGCGAATGATTAAATTGTTAACTAAATGAATACCCAAAATATTTCTGTTGACTTGTGATAATTATTTCTTAATTTAATATTTTCAACAATCTCAATTTTTCGTATTTGTTATTTAAAATGTTTTCTCATTAAACTCTATGTATTACAACATTTTGTTAATAATTTAACAATCCCCACAGACACGAATGCATAATTTGCTATATTTTAATAAGAGAACGTGCCCAATGATCCACGTGAAAACCGGGAAACTCTGCCGTCGTAGATCCGACGTACGAGAAGCATCGGAAAACGTCTCGAACGTCTCTCGACAATTTTTAATTTGGTTTATTGAATTGTGGCCACACATTCTTCGAAGCGGCGGCCTTCGCCTGCTCTTTCAAGATTCTCGCTTGCTCCTGTATTTCCTGTTTCTGTTTCACGAAGGAAAAATCTATGAAAATGCTGGAAAACAAACAAACCGCTACGTAAGTAATGAATCATCAGAAGGATCTGAGAGAGCCGTATAGGAAAAAAGAGAGAAGGAGCCGGTTATCCCTTCTCGTTTAACGATCCTGCGTCCTCCGAGTAAACTCGATTTATATATTTCTCCAATTGGTAATTTCTTTTCCCGAATTACAGCCTTCATGGAAACGTCGTCTTCCAAAAGGATAATTTTTTTTTCTCATTCGCGTTCCGTTATTTTCTAAAAACAAGTCTCAGAAAATTATTTTGGCGTAAATCATTAACGCTTCGTGGACGTTTGATTAAAAAACACGTCTATACAAAATAAGTTTGAGGATTAATACAGAGATTAATAAAAAATTCATTTTATTTCCCAGAATAAATTCGTGTCGAGTTCTTTGAATTCACTCCAACTATCACTTTCACATTATTGTCTTCCACTGCGATTATCAACTGTGCGAATTAACTTGTTAATTTCAATTAACGTGACAATTAGACTTTCTCGCACACGATTTTTATTACATGATGGCGATTTATGAGAGTGTGAGCGGCATTCAGCGATGAAACCAATTTTGTATTAATTATATTAATCTGTGACTGCTGCAAGCATCACGGCATTAGCGATTCGTTATATATGTATATGCTTAAATATGTTCAGTGTGATTAAAGACTAGTTGAGAGAGAACTTAGTAGACACTCGTGTGAGTAGATTGACTACTTACGGTATGGCGGATGCCTGGCATTTGATAGTGTCTGCGATGTTTTGATCCGAGTAAAGTCCGATCGGCGAGTTGAATTGCTTGTGGACAATCTAAAAAGACAGAATTTGACGTTTACGATCGACGTAACACAGCATTTACGTATACATATATCGCATAAAACTCGAAACAGCTCTCATGATTTGGAAACAACACGACCAAAAATGACAGTTTTGTAAGCAGAAGCGCAAAAGAGATTATTTTCGTGTTTCTTTTTCTATTTCAACTTTTATTTGAAAGACATATATAAAACGTTTGAAAAATAATACTGAATATGCCAGCACATGGATGTTTGGAAACTTTTGTGCAATATAAGCAGAATCTATTGTATATGTATATTAACGTATTATTATTATGAATGTTTACTAGAGATGTTGCGTATTATTGTTGCGATCTATTCTCAAGTCGTGTTGCGACTACGGTATTATGAAAATACAGCGTTGTAAAAAATAAACATAACTCTAGTCTGCTGGCACTGCGGACAGGACAAATGTTTGAGTAATGCCAAGTTTCCGTTATGTCAGAAATTCACAGTATTACATACAAACGGGCCTGACTCACGCGATGTTTATTTTACAAAGCACTGCCGTTACAAAATGTCATAATGTAATCGTCACTATATTCACAGTTTCGTTACATCTCGTATCTTCGGAATTTTCATGTTTCGAAACACGTTAGTGGCAATCAATAATTAAAGCAATTTTTTTTTTTCCGGTAAATTAATGTTATTCAAAATCAGAATTTTTGGTAATCGAGTTAATTTATATCACATCGTGTAAATTAAATTGGATTTAATTATTAAAGTAATTCAATTCAATTAATTTCAGTGATTTAATCATAAATAGGAGCTGATGCAAGCTGTATATCGATTCACAGTGTAATCGATGCGTTTTGGTATTATTTTTTGGATTATCAATTAAATTACAAATAGATCCAGAGGACATCCTGTATATTAATCCTGTATATAATAATCGCGTCAACACATCGCGATTATAATTATTATTAGTTATTAGCGAAAAATATCGTAATAGTTGAGATATCTCGTCAAACGATCAAACTCAAGTTTCTTGCAGATATATCGATCGTCCAGAAAGTGCGTAAGCGTTCGTTTCTCGAAGCAGAAGCGGCTTACGAAAGTAAACAACGGAAGTGATCCAAACCTTTGGAACTTCATTCGGTCCCACGACACGCTGTAGTACTGTTTCTGCCACCTGCTCAGACGATGTACAAATAAAATACAATTTAAATCCTGACTTGACAAATACGTCTCCAAAGATGTAGGAGAACTTATTCGCAAGTACGTGTCACAGGAGTTTGATGTGGATGATCTTATAATGTCGATTTACCTTTTGCTTCATAGCAACTTCAGGATGAGCGGGCTCGTAATGATGGGGTGCCGCCCTGATCATCGGATTCGGATGATGTCGCAGGTAGCATTCACCGAGAGGAGCATCCTTCTTGACCTTGGCACCTGGCAAGACCAAAGGAGTCGTACGGTAGGGCTAAAAGATATCACAATTGTAGCTCTATCAGTATCGGTATTATATTTTATTATTTTGTATTGTATGTATATATATTATAAATATTCATAGGCGTATCAAGAATTTTTTTTGGAGGAGGGATTATTAATTCTGTTATCACCTAGACATCATTGGTTGCATTAATAAGTGGCTTTTTTTTTGGATACTTTAAAGCTTCGTATGTCTTTTTTTTTGTTCTTGCTTTGGATAGAACAAATATTAGATATTGTAAATTATAATTTTTATTTTTTTCCTGCGAAGAAAATATGAACAAAGTACAGTTATTAAAAACAAAATGCGTAGTTGTATAAACGATGAAACTTATTTATCTCATACATGTATAATATCTGAGTGCACCAAAAACCTCAAAAACCTTCCGAAAATTTTCTTATGTGTCAGACACTCTGTCAAAGCTTTGACTAAAAAAAGTTTCAAAAATTACTTACATGATCGTAATGAGAGAAAAGAAATATTTTATATCACAACAAAAAAATCATTCAGAGTAAAGAGAGGTGTATTTTTTATAATCAAAAATGAAAATATGCATATATAAAATTTTTCGGGGAAAAAAACTTTGAACCTCCTAAACCCTTCTAGATATATCGTCATAAATATAAATAATATAACACATTATTTATATAATATCTTATTTATATATTAACATACGACATCTTATTGTATATAAATTATATCATTAACGATAATGATGGTAACTATGCAAGTAATGGTTAATAGGGCAGATGAAATAATATCCTGTCGAAGCGGTGCCAATTAACTAACGAGATCTAAAATAAACTGCAATAGAGGCCATGGTGATCGAAAGGTGGCTCATTAATTTCTGACACTTCTTACATCGCCATAATTCCAAGCAACGACAAGAATAAATAATAATGATGATATCGCAGCCTAATTTGACAGTAATCCCATTCCATAACATTGACGAGGTGAAATGCAAGTTAAAAAAAAGTATCGAGAGTCATAACAAAACAATGTATCAATTGATAGCGGATTTATATCTCTTTAAAAGACATCTTAAAATATAATTAACGACCAGATAACACATTGTGACAGCTAAAATCTTCCTTTTGCGAATATCTATTTTTTTATTTTTCCATGCAAATTGTTTTATTACAAACTAAACCATTTAAGAAGCGAAATAATGAATATATTTCAATTCTCTCTTAAATTAAAATAAATAATTTTATTATAGGTATTCTATATTTTCTCTACTTTCGTGATATAAATAATATTTCAATAGGCCGAATATTTTTGGTTAATGACGTTGCGAACCGGAAGTGATATTATTTGACCGTTTCTGAAGAAGTAAATATTTCGCACAGCTGGCTCACAATGAGAAAATTACATCAAATCCACGGTCATCCTTGTAGCATTACGAACGAATTCGACTTGCCAAGTTACGAGTCGTTCTGTCACGTGCCGCCGTTTTTGCGCGATGTTACGAAATTACACAATTTGCAGGTGCATCGTACATCGTCGATTCGCCACGCGGGTCTTCTATGTTTACAGTACGAGTTGCTGAAACATCCATGAAAACAAACGCGAAGTGAGACCTCAGGCAAGTCTCGTAATATTCTGTCGCGGATATTCGCAAGCCGGAATGAAAATTTCGAAATACTAGGCATTATTATCGCGACCTTTGGAGAGAGTCATAAATAAAGTTTTCCGTAATATTTTCTCGGAAAGCAATTTCTCATTTTACTCTGAGTAAAGGTTACGTTTAATCGCTTTTCAAGAACAGCTTGAGATTTATGAACAATATTCATCAGCAACGATTTTATTAGTTTTCACATTATTACATTTTGAGCTTCAAAGTACAATGAAAAAATACCACAGACGTATTAATATCACGTATCTATTATATAAAATTTTTCTCATTTTTTTTTATTTGTTAAATTAATCTTTTTTGAAGTAGAATACAGAAGTCATAATATCATAAGGATATCATCATGACCTTATTTGTTACGTATCTATAAATTTATTTTTTTTAACATCGAATAACGTTATGATGACATCTTATAATATCATTATGATTTTATTATGACAGTGTGTCTACCCGAGTTACTTGATGAAGATATAAAAATGTAATAAGATAAGAAGTGTATATAATTATAAAAAATATGATTATCTTTACAATGATTAATTAAAAATTAGTTGTCACTTGGACAATTGAAGATAATAATAACGAACTTTAACAAATACTGCGGCTTAATAGATAAAATAATATATTCAAATATATTTAAATATAAATAAAAATGCAAAATTTTTCGTATAATTTGTTCGATTTCTTCAAAAAGGTTCATTTATGCTTCCATTATTCATCGGTATTGACTGCATTTAGCAGAAAAAGTAACTTTGTATTTAACTGTTGTAAGATATTTTTAATATGGATTAGTTTGTATATTTAAATCTAGTAAGGAACTATAAGGGCAAGAGTAGTAGTATTAAAAAATTTTATAGAAAACAATAGCTATGCTTTTTCTGCTGAACGCAGCCAATGTGCACATTCCACAATTTTAGAATCGCGATCGCGGTTGCAAGTTCGCGTGCGAGTTTCGCGATATGAAATCATACGATTACGATGATTCCATTATAAATGGGTCAGAAATGTTCCATTATGTTAGAGGGTGAGCGGCGAGTGATTCTCGAAATAGATGAAGGCTCCCGGCCGGCAAAAATAACGCGCACCCTGAGCCACAAAAACCACCTATCCCCTCGCACTTCTCTTGTCCGTTTCTTTCCGCCTGTGACTTTTTCACCAGGAAACGTTCCGCCCGCTTCGTTCTTGGACGGGAAACGTTGGCAAGGTCGCACGATAATTAAATAATGAGAAGGGAGGAATAAAAGTTGGATGCAAAGCTGTCTAAAGCCCAAAGAGCATCCCACTTCTACTTTATATCATTGATAACAAATATCTCAATGTACAATATTTGAAATAGAAGTATTTGATAAATTTTGACACGAAACTGATTTTATCTCAAAATATTACAAAAAATTTTTACCATGCTTTTTAAACTTCAAAGACTTGAAATCGTTAATCAATTAAACGCAAGAAATGTGTATTTCTTTATTTTTAATTTTTATTACTTTTGATTTCATTTGTTTAAATTTGAAAAATGAAATAAGAGAGAAACAAAGTTTTTATTTGTATGAAGTTTAATATTTTAAGGAGAAGGACTGATTGTCTCTTAAAAGCGGTAAAGTGTATAATGATTATTTGAAAATGGAGAGAGTTCGGTTAATTGATTTAATTAACGAAATTTTTGTTTTGCGAATTTACTTGTGTTTTTTTCTTTTTTTTTTTAGAAAATTTACGCTAGCGTGCGCACGTTTATACGTCGTTTTGTAAAAGGTCTTCCAAACTAAATTCAGACGGAGCAAAACAGCTGTTTCACGAAGTGTTTATTGCTTGGCGTCGAGGTGAAACTTGAACTCTTTGGAAACTGATTGGAGCACGTTGGCAAGAGGCACGTTAACGAACAGATGTTTCAACTTCATTAACACATATTAAAATATATAAAATTATAATTAAAACAATATTTAATTTTATCATACGAGTAAATTCGGATTTGCTTCATTTCTGATATAGTTAATGTCAAAATTGTCCGTAATTACCAATATCGTTTTTTGATTTTTAAAAATTATATTATCAAATTAACAATAAATAAATTGATTAAAATAATTAAAATTATTGAGTATATTTAATATATAAAGACACAGTAATTTTTATTTTTTATATTTCTCAGATTTTTAATCAAGTTTAAATGTCTCATTGAACTCCTACATTCTAACTAAAAAGAAATAACAATAAAAATTTTTCTATCATGATACAGAATAAATGTTATCGTTTCGTATGTCATATATGATTATAAAAATCATATATTTCCATTTAAATATTATTCACAAAAAATAAAATTAAAAAAATTATTACTAATTCTGAAAGTCGTTAATAAAATAATTAATCGTCGTATTAAAAACGTTGCTTTTTAAAAAAATCTCTGAATTTTTCGGACGGGAGGTGAGTTCGAAAATCGCGAACCATGGGTGTGTCTTTGTATGACGACTTCTCTTGCGTATTCGTGAGTAACCCAGATCCCGTTTACGAAAATAGAACACGATACCGATGAACGGCATCCGTAATGGCGATGCCTACGTGCGTTTTATTGCATAGCGTGTTATTAACGCCCGCGCAAGTCTGCCTTTCATCTCGGTGGCTCCGATTAACTCCGAAATCGGCCTGCCCTTCTTCGGGGGCGGGATAAGCGAAATTCATCAAGTTCCATTACGAATGGCACAATTGTTCTGTGGACACGTTTGTGTACTGTGTCAAGGTTGAATAACGCGAAATCTAGATCGTCTGGCGATCTTATTGCTCGTGTCGTTATTCGATATCGATATGAAGCGTTGGTGGAGCTAAAACTTGCGTTACTGAATTTTGATATTTTTAGGGTGGTCCAGCGACGTTAGTAAAGTTCGAGCTTTATGGTTGTTTTATTTTGTCGTGAATAAACCCACGCATAAATGTCATCCAGACAAAAAACAACGAAATTTATAAAACGGGGTGAGAACATTCTAACAAGTGTAATGCAGCATTTAAATGAAAAGAACAAATTGTTTTGAATGAGAGAAAATTATTTAATGCCAAAAAGAATGTAATTTTTATTTAATTAATAAATGTATCTATTTATATATGAACATATACTTTTAATTTATGTTTATTGAATCTTATTTGTATAATTAACTAAAAAATAACTGAATATATAATCTTCTCATGTATATATAGTTTCACTCTTATAATGTAAATAATTATTTAATTAATTAAACAAGACTTAAGATAATTGGACGTTAAATAAGATAAATTCTCTCTTTAAGACATGTTTTTATATCAAGAGAGAACAAAAATTTCTCTTGAATAGAAACATCTCTCAGAATTTATCTTATTTAACGTCCAATTATTCAACAAGTCTGACATCTCAAGAATACAGATTCCACCCTAAAATGCACGTGACTTGCACTATTTCTAATCTAAAATTATTCGTTTAGACTAGAAAAAAATTTTTGAAAAAATAAGAATAAAAATTTTGCGTTAACGTATTTTTCGACAATGTATAGATCATTACTCGCGCGCGAGATCCGCAAGCACATCTTAGCCTCGAGAAAGGTGCACGTTCAAGGGCGAAGAGGAGAATCGCTTCGCGTTTTTCGTCTCTGAGATTCTTTCTCCTTTAATGAGTAATTAAGTGAAACCGATGAAACTTCTCGTCTCTTTCGTACCCAGTAAACGGCCGCTTCCTCCTCCTTCGGATGATGCTCGATGTTGTAACGATAGACGGTCGTGTAAGCGGGCATCTTCTCGTCTCCGTTCGAGAGGCGTCCCGCGGAGAGAGTTTCCCTCGCAACCACCGACCTTATGTCACCCCTTTCGCGCGCGGCAACCCTTTCGCGGCTCTCGCAATCGTTCTCGTTCTCACGTCGTCCCTCGTTCGCGACTATCGCGGGATTATTCGCGCTTAAGCACTACTGGCTCGACGCGAGCGCGGGCGGCACTAACTCTGGCCTTTTCCACGAGACTCCTCTCTCTTTCTCTCCGGAGACCTCTCTCGAAACTCGTTCGCTTTCGTAAAAGCTCTTGACGCCGGAAAAACGTCACGAGTCGAATGTTCTTCGGTAATCTCAGACGCAGTGACCGTAATCAGATTATCACCTGACTTTAAGAAATGGGACTATAGATTTATAAATAAAGATATGTCAGGTTTTTAGGTCAAAGATACACTTTTGCTAATTATCCTTCAATTAGCTCCAATTAATTATTTTAATGCTTAAGACAATTTTATTAATTTTTTTGTTATACATTCTGGGGAGAATTGTTTATAACTTATACATTTTTATCATCTAAAATGCAATCTTTTCAAGTTAAAACTTTAAAAGGTTGCAAGATTTTTTTTCGATAGGTTTTAAAATACAATCTGCTCGTCGAGCCATTAGTTCTTACTTTTAAAGATCTAACCATTTACATTCAACCACTTTACGAGCAAGATTGAGTTTTCAAATCGATAAAAAATGTTGTAAGCTTTTAGCTGGGGTGAGTGTACATTCTTTTTAAATTTATCTTTTGAAATATATCTACCTTTCTAAAAATACTTTCAAAATTCCCCGGATTTTCATTTTAAATAAAATTATTATAATTAATATTTTTTTCTTATTCTTAGCTTCTAAAATTACTTACAAGCTAATTGTTGCCTTGAAATAATCGAAGAAATTTTCTTTGACAACGAAATTCCGCGATGAAATTAATGAGAGAGTTATTCGAAAGGATAAATTTCGATCGCTAAAATGTGATCTCGATAAATCTTTTATTTATCCTATCTATTTAACGACGCCATATACAAAATGATTGAAATACCGCATTTTTTTTTTCGTAATTAAAGATGTCTAATGTCATTAGTAACATTTTAAAAAGTTCGTGCGTTATTTTCAATTTAAATTTTTTTAATACGTCAGAGAAAGATTTGCTTCTCTATAAAGTTCTCATTTATTGGGGTCGCAAAAGAAAAATAAACTCCACCGTGCGGAAAATGTGGAAGGCGAAAGTCCTGAATCTGCGGGATTGTATCAGATCGGGACAAGCAGAGGTGGTTTCGATGCAAAAGTGATATTTATAGCGTGTGGCAACCGGCTCTACTGGTGGCGACGGACTTTCCGGCATCGTGGCGGGCCAACAAAAATATATTCACACTTCGGACTTCCCACGAATAAAAGCACTCCGTCACTTCGTAGCGATGCACGATGCACCCCAATACCGCGATGTACACGATATGTCGTTGTAATAAACGTGATGACGCGCTTCTCTCTTTCTCTCTTTCTCTCTCTATTTTTATTTCTCTCTCTTTCTCGTCGGTATCGTTCTCGCAAAATCGGTTAAAACGTTTCGTTAAACGACGGGAGACATCTAGACGTGAAATCGCGATATCGCAAATCATTATCCCGTTGTTGTTAAAATCGCAAAATTTTAACATTTTTCCAAAACCTTGGCAGTTCGCATCAATCAAATTGATGCACATCTATGTGATTATTAATTGAATCAATTTTAATCGAAATTGCCTATTTATCAGACCTCTTGCAAAATTTTTATGAAAGCCGTCACATGTACTCAATTCTGTCATCGATTCCATTATTGATTACCACGATGATGCTAACGACAGGCCAAAATTTCGTCACCTGAAGCATGCCGTTTCGAAACGAGTGGGAGACGGATTAAACGCGACAAATGTCCTGTCATACTACAGCCGTAGCTTGATCCGGCAATGAGTTATTGGATTTCAAAGTACAGAAGGATATTTCGGAACGAGCTTGAGCTTGCCAGACGCCACGATCGTACAGACTCGAGAAATCAGAGTTCGGACTGCCTCTTATTACGGTGATCGCGTGCCTCTGACAATCGTGTCTACTTATTTTACGATGTACTTCAATTTATTCTTCCTTAAACGGCTCGTATTACGAGCAAATCGAACGTTTAATTCGAATTACGATTCTTTCGTTCCCTCCATTCAATGAATCCTGTAGAACTAAGCTATTCTAATATCTTCGCGCTTTTCAAATATTTAAGAAAAGATGAAAGATACTTTCAAATGTAAGAGCAATTCTATGATTTATACAATTTTTGCTATGTTTCAGTCGTTCGTTACAGAGAAAATCCCAGAAAACTTTTGAAAAATAAATAAAACGACATTTATGTGATAAGCAAGGAGTTATGAGACGACGAGATGGTTTCGGATCTGCGTATTTCGTATCTATACTTTTAGCTTTCGCTTGCATAATTTCACACGAAGCTGTCAATTACGTTTTGCCGAATCCTATGTAACAATTCTTTCTTTTTTCAATTATCAATTATGATTAAATAAAAAATTTTACTTTGAGCTTTCGCGCGATATGACAAAAACTTTCTATTCCTAAGTATAATTATGTCTTATATTTTAAAATACATTTTAATATTTGTTACTTAAGCCTTGTTATTTATGTATGCATTTCACTGCGTATTCAGATTACATTAAAATTAACACATTAAGAATATATTAACGTTAAGATTGGCACAAGAGAAATATTTTTCAACGACGTGGCCACGCTGTTTCACTATGTAGGCTATTTT
Source organism: Cyphomyrmex costatus (assembly GCF_001594065.2). Lineage (NCBI taxonomy): Eukaryota > Metazoa > Arthropoda > Insecta > Hymenoptera > Formicidae > Cyphomyrmex > Cyphomyrmex costatus. The sequence continues at coordinate 228,321 of NW_017275576.1, read as the reverse complement.
AATCCGGGAAAGAAGTAAATACGATGTTGAACCTTGATTTATACACTAAAACAAAGCCTGTTCCTTCACGCGGATCAATGAACTCTCCAGCGATTTTGTATCGCCAACATGTGCTTGAAGTTCGATTTTCAAAGATCTTAAGAACCATTGTACCAATTTTATCGCTGGATTTAAACAATCCAACAGATAGTTAAACAAGATCGACTGGCTTTAAACACAACCAAGATTTTACTTGAAAAAACGCAAAATGCTCTTATCATCGACTTAATAAAGTTTATTTCTAACAAAGAAAGGATTATCCTACAAATCAATTCTTTGTAAGATAGAATTGAGAATTTCGACATAATTTATTTCTCTTATTTCTAGTATAATTTATTTATACATTTCATTACTTTGAATTACTTATTATAGTCTTTATATACTTAACTATTTTTAGATTAAACAAATTTTTTAAGTCTTTTTGTTTAAGTCCTTTTGTTAGACAAAAATAATACGTAGAAAATAATTTAAAATACCTGCGACAGATGAACTCTTTCCTCGCGAATTTCGTCGAGGTGTTCATGAGGCATAATGATCGTACTGCGAACAGAGTATTCCGGAGTTGGCGTTGACCTATACTCCTCGACCGAAGGCGGCCGAATTGGGCTCTTCGGTAATTCTTGCGGATACTCTTTCGGTTGTTTGTATCTGCATGAAAGAAATGCAAAAGACATTAATATGATAGTAGATCGCATATATGTGTCGCAGCAGCGGCAGAACACAAGCAGCTTCGTGGTAGTTCCTTGACGATCACCTTTTACATTAAAAATATCACATTAAAAATAGACCGATTAACTGCGATTTTGCGAAGAACAAAAAAAGATTCTGACCGTGCAGGATAAACATTAAAGTAGAATGTATTGATTGTACAGAATTAACTGTAAAAATTAATTCTTAACTTTAACTCGGAAAAGATCAGCTTTGCATGTTCGAGAGAACAACATAGTTACGTTCAAAATATGTTTAATAAATGTTAAAAATCGTACAATAAATGTGTAAACTGAAAAATAAACGTTTAAAATTTTACGCTTTATCTATTTAATAAACGTTATAAAAATATGTGTAAAAAATGTATGTGCTTATAACATCTATTAAATATCTTTTTCTTACTATAGTTTAGTGCCCGTTAATTTCTACCAATAGAGATTAATTTTAATTTTGATTTAACTCAGACATTTTGACTATATTTAATGTTAATAACGTCTATTTAATATTTTTATACATCACAAAAACCGTTTCAACATTTTTTACAAACTAAACATTTTTTAAACGTAAATTGAAGTCTCCTTTATCGGTTAAAGATGATCGTCGAGGTGCAAAAGTAAGTGGTAGAAGTTCCAAAGCAGCGGCCAAAAATGTCAGTCGTGCTTTGTGCGAAGAGAGAAACTGGTTTAATCGAGCAGGCGAATTAATCAGTGGCGTGCTGCGATATTGCGGTGGCAAACGCGGTGTCATTGCTGTGGCAGTATTGCGAAAAAAAAAAACGCGTATAATAGAAATAATATTGCATTCTGACAGACTAGTGGCCGCAGCCCCGTTGCCAACGATCGGCCTGAAAATCGTGGGTGATGATGGTGACGTGGTGATAGTAGTGTCGGTGGTTGTACGTGATGATACTCTCGATGGCTCAGACCTTTCGATAACTAGCTTTATGGTATCGGAGTTTTGGAGGAGATTCTGTGCATCTACATGCCTCACATCACGCGCGTCGTAATCGTCAATTTTCTTGATCATGTCACCCTTCTGGAGCGCCTCGTTCTCCGACTGCAAGCAGATCATATCGACCCGGCGTTGTTAGCAGTAATCATTGTCATTGCTCTAACGTTTCAATTAATTAGGCGATTAGGAACCACATACGTGGTAAATAAAATTCACACATTACGTATCATATTTAGCAACCAAAATCCTGCTTGACCGTCATCGGCCGATTTCATTATCATATTTACTTTGGTTTCAATTAATGTTTTCAAGAAACAATTAGAAGTAATGTGTATCATCTAAAATACGTGACAAAAAAGTAAAAAAATCTGTTCCTTAATTCTGCTTGTCTAATTAATTTTTTTTTACCAATATTTCATTTAGAGACCTTTTCCTAGATAAAATTCTTTTTCTTATTTTTTAAAGAGCTTTTTAATCATATATTGACTTAAATAATTTTAAATAGATTCACAAGATTAACAGTTTACTTATTTCTTTTGAAATTTTAAAACGTATTGTCTAAACAGTTAAAAATTAACAATCATCTTTTTATTTGTCGTTATAATTTGATGGTAGATGCGTTTTCAAAAATTAAAAAATATTAATGTATAAAAAACGATCGTAAAAAAAATTGCCAAAATGTTATATAGAATGAGATAAATTACGGAATATAATTAGAAAACACAATACAGAAGTATTTGATATTGTAATAAATATTATTTGAATTATTGGTCAGTTTATTTTAAGATAAAACAAAAACATGAAGATTACAATACAATTTCATCAATTTTAGACTTGTACGATTTTAGGCGCTAACGAGAAAACGCTTTTGTTATTTCGTTGGACCGTGTCTAGGCTCGAGCTCCGGGATGCAACGCGCCGTATCGTGTATCAATGTCAACGGGCGCTAGATCGAATCGTTGATTTGAGAATTCCTTGGCAGCCTTCTCCATTTCAAATGTTCACAGAGGGATTGCGTTACGTCTACTTCTATTGTTCCGCCGCGGCGAAATCATATCGAAGCCAAATAAGCGGACACCGTAATAAAGTCTCCATAATAAGAGAAATATCTTGTTCCTCCCGGATAAAAATCATTGCCCGGAGATAACAAAATCCGTTATCAAATGCCGTAAAGAAAGGGATTTGTACATTTTCTTTTCGAAATACATTATTTGAAGATTTATTGGTTATTAGGTAGCTTTTACAATTAGAAACATAAAAATCTAACTTAGAACTTTATGTCATCAATGAATATTATTAGTATGACAAGTAAATCATAAACATGAGGTAATATTATAATTTTTGACATACATATAATTTCCCTTACATATGTATATAGACACAATTCTTTTACTTATAGTTTCTTTTGAATGTTATTAATTGATTAACTTGCCCTAAAATTTACTTTTATTACTTTCTATTTGAAACATTCAAAAATTATTATTTCTGTTTTCCAGTATATTTTTCTTCATATTCGTCGTATTTTCATTATTGTTTGTGTCATTTCTTCTTTCAAAAGACCATAAAACTTCAGAATAAATTTAAATTTAATATCACGCAATTAATTTGAAACCTCATTAGAAGAATTCTAATACAATTTAATTCAAAAATTAATTAAAGATGTGAGGTGAAAGAGATCGGGCGGAAATTAAAACGAGAAGAAGCCGACTCACGCGGGTGACAACAATCGGCGTGCCCAGATCTGCGCCTCCGGCGATCCTTATGCCCCATGGTCTACCGGTGCTGGATCTCTTAAGTTTCACAATCAATGTATGCCTCCTGGTCATACTCTAGACTCAGTTCAATTAGCACCACCACCAACAATAACACAACAAATAGCCACGACACAAGCACTTAATCAATTGCGAGATACACTACGTAGGCAAAACAATGAGAGAGAGAGAGAGAGAGAGGCAAAAAGAGATAAAAAGAGATTAAGTTCCAAGAAGAAAAAAGAAAAAGGAAGACTGTCTAAGAAGAAGGGAAGACCTCCCGCGAACAGTCGCGAGCGATGGATCTCCCGGATCGTGATCGCTCTCTGCTTCGCTACTGAGATAGCAGCTGCAGCTGTAGCACTTGCCGACTATATGCCGACTTTGACAGAGCCCTGAGCGGAAAGCGAGAAAGCTAGAGAGAAGGAGAGAACTTTAGTTGCTCAATTCTAACGGAGAGATCACCGCCTCTGGTCTCTCTGTTTCTTTCTTCGCTATTCTGGCCCCATTTCGAGTTGGCGTATTGTTCTGATGGTCCGACCCGCACTCGTTTCTCTGGTATTTACCATGTGTATGCGTGTGTACGTGCAAAAATGTTCTACAGTCTCGCATTGAGAGAGAAAATCGTGAACTATCAGCGTAGAATAAATACGAACTACCACGAGAGAAATCCTTGAAGATGATAGACATACTAAAGAAAAGACGAGAGAATTCTACAATTAAAAACTTATCTCTTGTTATTTGAATTGTCACGTAATTTAAAACAAACTTATTGATCTCTAAAGAAAAAAATAATTATTTTAAATAATTATAGTTATTTCAGCAAAACACATCAGTATGCGCGGTTGGAAAAGAATATTTCTAATAACCATTATTTCTTAATACCGCTTTTTAATTAAAACAATCATGAATTCTTCTGACAGAGCTCTCTTAAATCAGTACTTAAAATAATTACTTTTGACATGGCAATTCAATTTAATAAAAACGAAACAAAATCAATAAGCGGCAAAACTATAATCTAAAATTTAAATCAAAGATATCTACACGAGTTTAAAATACAACACCATCTAATAATTCTGGACATCACCTGCCCCAAAAAACTTCGGATCAAATGTAGTTTTAATTCTGCAACATTACACGAAATTATTTATCATATTCTACAAATAATTTGCAGAAATTATTAATGATATACAGTAAAATGCCATAATGTAAAGTAGTAAGATTTTATACGGATTTTATGTTTGATATGCGATAAACGCAGCGAATATCGAGAAAAGGATAGGAACGGACAGAACAAAAATATAGAAATAATTTTTGTAATAACTCTCATGCAAAACGCAACTTTATTAACTTACTTAGTTCGAAACGTGTTCGACACATGTTTCATAAGCAATCTATTGTAAGTGGGACAGTCATACCTATATATATGGCTTAGTATTCATGATGGAAGTTGACAAATAAAATTTTGACGCGCCACATATCTACACGACAGCTTTTTTATTCACACATTCGATGTCGAGTTTCAGAAAAGATTATTCATTTATTAATTTATTTAAAACAAGAAGTTGCAATTAACTATTTGTAATTAACAAAGAACTAGATATTCAGATATCGTATATCTTATTCGTACTCTCAAAGTTCAAATTATCGAAATCACCTTATTTGCAAATATTTTTTTTAATTGCCACCACTATTTTAAGCCATTTATTTAATCAATAAAGTGGTAAATTATATTTACTTTAATTTAAAATAAAACTTTAATGTAGCTTTAGTCAAACCTACGATTGGATTTTCCGCAAAACAAAGAATGACTAAAGTATAGCGATCATGTAATTTTTTCCTAAGGCGGAAACGTGAAAAGTGAAAATTTTCTTTAAAGGTAATGGATAAATGTTCACTTTTCATATTTTCGCTCTAGGAAAAGATTACATGATTGCTATCTATAAGACTTCATTAAAAAAAAATCTGCCATTAGAAATCGATAATTTCGATAGTCAGATGATTGGAGTATAAATTAGGGAGAAAATGGAAAAGATTTTTCTAGATTGCATACCCTTCGTACTTACATAGGTCTCGTAAAAGTGGCCTATGGAGAATTTGAGAGCCATCCTCGAAGATTTGATTCTGATCGCGTTTTCCCCCGTCTAAATAAGACACTCACACGCTTCTTCCGCCGTGCGAATACGTTCACGAGCGGCGAGAAACTTCTCCCCTATGCGGGCCGATTCGATGCAATTAGTTTGGCTGCACTGTAATTAACAGAGACTAGAGAACCAGAGACAAGAGAGAAAGAAAGAGAGTGAAATAATGAGACAGAAGGAGAAAGGATGCGTGTACGACTTAAATTAGCAACCTATAGCGCGAAAGGTTAGTCAATCGTTCTAGTGACTCACTTTACCTTAATTTATACAATCATTAACGCATATCGCCAATATGCGATATGTTCAACATTGGCGGTCGACGATAATGAATCATCATTTAATTACGTATTGCAGACAAACTTAAAAAAAAAAAAGAAAAAGATTCGATCGCCAGAATCAGTTTAGTACATCCGCGATTTCGTGTGGAATTGATAATAGCATATTTTTTTATCATATGACATATATTAAAATATAATTGATATATAAAACCTCTCGCCTACTCTCCTACCAAATACAATAAAGATTTAAAATTTTACAAAAGTAAATCATATATTGTAAAAAAGTATAAAACTATAAGAAAAATACATTGGTAACACATATTAATGAACAATTGTGTGAATAATTCATCATCAACCACTGAAATACGATAGCAATTATAATATGACGTTATAGTTGTCTTTTTAACTGCTAGTCATCAATTCAAGTTTACAAATGCATGTTACGTTACGCATGATCGTACATAGAAAGATCTTGAAGTATCTAAAAATTTAGCTAGATATAGATCTGAAAATAATTTTGTCAGATTATTAAAATAATTATATAGGATGTTCAAACTGTTGAATGTCAAAACTTTTTTCAGCATTGCTTAATTATTGAGTTTCCTACGTAAACATTTTAATGGTCCAAAATTTATTTTATACAAAGGGAGTGTTTTGGAGGAGCAACTCAGCACGCTGTAGAATTCCTGATAACGTAAACGACACCAAGTTGATGAAACATTGACATTAGCATTAACAATAAATCACGATACAGCGATAGCTCGCAAAAAATCTTTTGGCACCTCTGAAAAGAAAATGATTAAAGCTTCAAAAGCATTGCCCAACAAAATTATTTTCGGATTTGTATCTAAGTTTTTAGATACTTCAATAAAATTATTTTTCCCACACAGTCATCAAATCTAGACTAAGAAAAACTCATTTCATAAATATTCCTCAGTGATCGCTCGGCTAATTACTATACGTCGTATTTCATTGGTGCCCGCGCCGATCTCATAGAGCTTTGCATCTCTCAGTAGTCTTCCAGTAACATAATCATTAATATAACCATTGCCACCTGTAAATTAAAAAAAGCGCGACTGTCATTCTCATTAAATATTACTAAACATCTACTTTTTATACCAAATTTTCATGTCCTTTACACGTTTTCTTCTAATATAATTTATTTATACTGTTCATTTTTTAAAAATTGTCTTACCGAGTATCTGTATAGCATCCGATGCCGCTTTCATTGCATTCTCGGCGGAAAATAGGAGCACGGCGGCGCAGTTTTTGCGATTTATATGACCAGCGTCACAGGACCTAGCGACAGAGTACAAGTAGCTTCTGCTCGCGCTCAAAGCTGTGTACATGTCCGCTATCTTCGCCTGAAACGATATGATTAAACGTTATCAATGGAAGATTGCGAAAAATAGTTAAGCAGACAAGGTAATTTTTGTTTTACCTGCATCAATTGAAATTTCGCAAGATACTGGCCAAATTGCTTTCTCGTATGAGCGTATTCAAAGGCAACATCGCAACAAGCTTGCAGTATTCTAAAATTTATGTTTCAGATTGCACATAACCAAATATAGACGCTTTGTAAATAAAATAAGGTCTAAATGATTTTTTATTAATAATCTGATAACAATAAATATTGAATACCAAAGTGTCTAAGCCTGTCATTCTATAATACACATCAAAATGTAAAAATGTGTATATACAATAATACGCTATTTATTATATAGCAAACTTTCAAAAAATATAATTTTCATTTCACTGATCACAAAAAATATATTCAATAATTTTTATGAAGTTCTTTTTAACGTACAAACTCCAGAAATATACAAATAAGGAAATATTGAAAACTGATCATCAAACCACACAAATTTTATGTTATACATTCACATTCATTCGTTTTCTAAGAGCTTACCCCAACGGTCCGCCAGATAATATTAACCGTTCCAAATCAAGCCCACTAAAAAGCACATAAATACCTCTGTTAATTTCTCCCAAAACATTCGCAGCTGTAACAGAAATTCACAACTTTCTTAGAAAAATTTTTACATCAGCAACATTTTTAAAAAACAAAGGGAAAGGACAATAATCAATTTCAATGAGTAGAATATCTTAAAGTTCTTACTCTTTTCTATAATATTTGAACATGTTAAATTGTAACAATCTCTATATATCTTTTCCGTATTTTTTATTCGAGCGCCGGACTTACCCGGCACTTTGCAATCCTCGAAAATCAGTTCGCTCGTATTGGAGCCGCGTATACCAAGCTTGTCCAGCTTCGGTCCTGTACTGATACCCTCTATGTCACGTTCGATGATGAAAGCGGTGATACCATGCTGCGGTTTGTCCGCATTCGGATCCGTTTTCGCGTAGACGATTAGCGTATCCGCGTCCGGAGCATTGGTGATCCAAAACTTGCTGCCATTGAGGACATAGTAATCCCCCTTTCTCTCGGCCCGCAATTTCATGGAAACGACGTCGGACCCAGCACCAGACTCTGACATCGCCAACGCGCCGATGTGTTCGCCGCTGCACAGCTTCGGCAAATATTTGAGTTTTTGTTCCTCCGTGCCATTGCGATGAATTTGATTAACACAAAGATTCGAATGTGCGCCGTAGCTAAGTCCAATAGCGGCAGATGCTCTGCTAATTTCTTCCATGATAATTACATGATCAAGATACGTACCGCCGGTACCTCCATACTCTGGCTTCACCGTCGGACCTAGCAGGCCGAGTTTACCCAATTTTTGCCAAAACGTCTGCGATCGTATTATTTATTATTATTTTTTTTTAGATTGAATCGTTGATCAGGACATCACAGAAGATAGCATTTCATTAATTTATTTATTTATTACAGTTATTACTATTTATTTATATTTCTTTTCCTTAAAATCGGTGCATATAGAAGAAGCTTACCCTCAATTCATCGAAATGATTTTTTTTGTCGATTTCGGTGGCTTTAGGCGCCAACTCCTTTTGTGCAAAATTGAAAACGAGCGAACGAAGCTGAAAAAGAATGGCGATTGTTATAAATATTACGGGATATTTATTTCACCATAAGAAAGAAAAAGATGTAATAAAATATCAAAGAATTTATAGGATAGTAACGGCATCACGTTTATTACGATTATCGTTGGACATTGCGTCTAATTGTCTAATTTTAGATATAAACAAAATTAGATATGAACAAGAATTTAAAGATATTTTGTCTATTCAATAGCCGCCTTCAGCAGAATGTTTATTTTACAACTGTTGGAAGTTTTCTTTGCTGAGAGATAGGATTATTCCTCCGAGATCTAAAAGTATAATCCAATCAGCGCGAAGAAAACTCCCAACATTTATAAGTTCTGCTAAACGCGACTATTATTATATATTGTATATACATATTTTTTTTTACAACGTAAATTTGGAGTTAAAAATTATTTTATTTAAAATTAACTGAAAAATTAGAAGTTATAATTAATTTTTTAACTTTAATTAACTTTTAACTATATAATTACAACTAGTTATATTATATACTAACCAATTTTACAATAATTACGTAGATAAATGCTTATGAAATACAATTACGTAAAGTGCGCAAAAAAATGTAATTTATACGAACGTTTACAATTTTACATAGGTATACATATTCATTGTGCAAACTATTGTTTTGATCGAATTTGTACACTGCGCAGAGATGGATGCACTTACGTCACTATAATACAGATTGCAAAATAAATTGATGCAAGTAAAAGCAAGAAATTGAATAATTACAAATAAATGTGAAACAATAATATCGATTGTGATCGATCAATTTCTTATTCTTACTTCTTATATCAAGCTTACTCCCCAATTTCTGCATATTGCAATAGAATGTATTATAATATGCAATGTTGTATATTATGGCGCAATTCGAGATGCAAGATCTGGCATTTCGCAATAGCACTATACCGATAGTGCAGCCTAATACAATCTGTGTAATTGGTTTAAAATTCCGCTGTTGTCATCAACAGAAGTATCGACCCATAACAGCATGATCGATCATCTAGTTACTAACCTCTTTCTGTTCGTCGCTTAATCCAAAGATGCTTTCATCGATCTTGCAATAATTAGACGCGTGGCACGCGCCAATTTTACCGGCGCGATTCGCGAGGTGTCGCGAAACAATGGAATATCGCGCCAAGAACATTGTACCTCTTCGATATTAGAAATATCTTCGAGCGATAGCGATTTAGAAATATATACTTCACTCCTTTTTGAAAGGAAAACACTGGATACGCGCGAGAATTTTATATATTATTTGTAATAATTAAATAATAGAATAAAAAGGAACAATTATACACGTGTTATTACAGTTAAATAATTTTGATAGATAATAAAAAAATCAATAAGACACACTTGTCAAGTCGTCATACAGTGGACTACTAGAGTTCGCCACTGCGAGAACTTACAAAAATGCTGACGCGTGTCACTGTATGTATATTGATAAGCGCAGAGGGGAAGGGTAAACAACCAATTAATATGTATATTGTGATAACGTTCGTATATTGGGTTATAATACGCTTGTTATTATACCGTTATTATAATACGCAACGTTATCGCATCGACAGAAATTCAGAGCGGTTAATTTTTACATCAGAACAACGAGAAGATGATGCTTCGAGTACAAAAAAAAATGTATTTTTTTCACAAGGAGACAATTTCAGTGGGTCATTTGACCTAAAAATAACTTTGGTACTATAATTCACATTTGTGGATCGGAAAACCATAATAGGAAACAAAAAAAAAGATAAAACTGATAGTTTCTATTTTATATAATCGAGAATCTAATCTCTGCTTCGTTTCAAGAAATACAGATCAGATCTGTTCTTATTCCAGTGGCTGAAATTTTATAGTTTGAACAGTTTCAATACTTTCAACCACTTTCAACTACAAGCATCAAACGCTCAAACATTGAAATATAACAGGGAATTTAATTCGCAAAGAACTAATTCTATGTTACACCGTTTATTATTACATTTATTATTTTTTAACATACATCTCTCTGAATATTTTTTCTACGTTACATTGTTTATTATTTATATAGATATCTCTAACGTACATCAATTTTAACATTAGCGAAGAATAAGGGGGCTGCGTAGAAAAACGAACAGGAAACAGAGAATAAGAATTTCAACCTATCAGAAATCATATACTGTGGAATAAACAGTGTGTAATGAGGTTCCCTGTTCTTTTTTTAAACCATTTTTTAAACTTCTTTTCTGTATACTCTCTCCGTGCTTGATTCCTATTAGCCGTAAGCTCACCATGACTGACGCTAACATAAGGCTGCGTTCAACAAAAAAAAAAGCAGCTGTGTAAAATTCTTTAATGTGATTGGTCTTGCTCTTATTTCCTCATTCAATCTAAATGTATAAACCAATCATATTCATGAATTTTTTCTGCTGAACGCAGCCATTGGTTCGTTACCCTATTCCTCCTTAAGTAGCTTAAATTACTTAGCAACTTATGCTTACTTAAGCAAAAAATGCTTCTGCGAGTTATTGCTTGCATTCGTCGTAAGCTTGTTTGGTGGAGAAGGTTCCATACGATGGGATGTTCATCCTTTTTTTCTCGCGACCTTTAGGTATGAGTTGACGCTTGAGTTGTTGCTGCGTTTTTAATGAATCATCTGTAAAAATAAATAATAATACCTAGAAATTATATAGCTTAAAGATCGTCTTTAGTTTCTTGTATTCGAAAATTGTTGCTACCCGCTGTGTTAGTGGCTTAGTTCCTTTTTGAATTCACCAAAGCATTATCAGATCAGAACTGAAGAAATTCAATACTCAAGTATTGAACTTTTTCAGCTAAAAAGGTGCATGAGTTGATGAATAGTACAAACTTTCGTAAACATTCAAGTGCAAAAATGTATTTCGTGTTAAGCATGGTGATTTTGAAGCAATGTTTGTGTCATCAATAAACAAAAACAAAAGTTTAGACCTCTAAGGACCGTAAATCTTTGGAACGTTTGTGCAGTGTTGTATAATCTAAATACGTCATGACATTGAATTTAAAGAGTACAAAGGGGATGATTACAGTTGTCTTTTCACGGTCCTTTGGCACTGGAATCTGGTGATATGCACGGGTCAGATCCGGTGTCCAAAAACCTTGCATCCTTGAAGTCTACGCATGAAATCTTGGGTATATGGGACTGGATATCTATCTGCTATCTTACACTTATATTTAATTTGTGGTGCGTGAAATCTTGTATATGTGGTACTGCATATCTGTCTGCTACTGTGCACTTATTTAATCTACTGTGCATGAAGTCTTGGATAAGTGGTACTGGATATCTGGCTACTAATATATACTTATTTAATCTGCTGTGCATGAAATTTTTTATATATGATACTGGATGTCTGTCTACTACTGTGCACTTGATGAATCTGCTGTACGTGAAGTCTTGAATATGTGGTACTGAATATCTGTTTGATACTATGCATTTATTTAATCTGTGATAATTACTATACATTTTCCATTTGCCTGATTTCTTTTGATTAAGATGCAGAGTGTTGCTTTATAACATTAATTGTTAACCGAGTTCTGCCATTAGGAATCCTTTAGTTAAAACATAATGCTAAAACATATATGTTTCAGCTTCTTTAACTCCTATTGAAATCTGAGTGATATCGATAAACTCTCTGAAAAGTACATGGAATTGTTTATTATGTCTTACTGTTGAAAGTGATACCATAGGAGTCCGTATGATTTCTCCATCAACTCGTAAATTCGTTGTGCTATCAATGTATCTCCAACCTCCCAAATCTGGTAACAGGCCGAAATGGTACAGGAAATTAGCCTATTATTATAGAAGAGATATTAGTTAGGATGAATGTCCACATAAACTTTCTACAAAGGCCCAAGTCCAACGTGACTAGCTTCATTCCAAAAATGTACGTAGCTATTATTTGCTGCAAATAATCTTAAATCAGATGGTTTGACTTTAGTTTCTGTCAAATATCTGAGCAGCACTGAGATATCCGCACCTGTGTCCACCAAGAATCAAGTGTTCGTTTTTTTATCTATGACCAACGGGTGATTTTTTATGGACGTGTCGTCGGTGACCTCCTTAATTTGAGATGATAATTTTAATATATCTTGAGCTTCTCCTTAGCTTTTTTGAAAAATTTACAGCATTTGCGATATCTTGATCGCCTACAAAGTTCCGTTTGTTTCATATCGCGTGCTAGGTAGTCAATCATTTCTTCCACAACCTTTAAGTGCTCATCGAAAGTAGAGGTTATATCATTTTCTATGGGTTCGTCAACGTAATAAACTCCAAGTATTCTTTGTGTTACTTCTACCATATTATCAGCTCTTTGCACGAGTTCCGACAGGTCGGTGAGCCCACTGATTTCAAGAACGTTTTGTATGTTCTCCGGCATCTGTTCTAGGAACACTGTCTTCAACACGGCTTCATCAAATTTCCCCGCTGCTATACTTTTTAGACGTTCTAGAAATTCGGAAGGCTTTTCTTTATCGTGTCTGTCTACGCCTATTAGACGTTTTAACTTAGACTCATCCGATTCATCAAACAATAAAATAATACGATTTTTTAGACTCTTGTACTTGTTTCGCTCCGGTGGTTTTTCAAGCATATCTAAAATGAGAAGCAGGACAGATTGATCGAGATGAATCACTACATATCGAAATTTCGTCTCATCGTTTCTGATTCCAAAATTAGCAAAAATTGCCTCAACTTCCTTGAACCATAGCGAGGGGTTGACCTTGCAAAACTTTGGTGGTTTTACCATGTATACAATATTGGTTTCATGAGACTTAATTTTTCCACTGTTCAAGACACTCGCTACTAAGGCACCGACCTCTTCTGGTACCACAGAACCGGATATTGATGGTACTGTGCTGTCGGGATCATGCGGTGGTGAACGGTCGATCGCACAATCTCTACTTTCGTTTTCTTTCATTGCCTTTTTATGATCGGGGTTCCCCTGATTCCGATTCTTCTGGATCTTTTTAAAGTGCGATTACGTCGGGGTCACCAAATATCTCTGTGAAATACGACAGAATCTAATCCACGCAAAACTAATTCTACGTCACACCGTTTATTATTATTCTCTAACGTATACTTATTTAACCAATTTTACTTTCTACGTTACACTGTTTATTATTATTCTCTAACGTATACTTAATTAACCAATTTTACTTTCTACGTCACATCGTTTCTTATTACTGGGTGCTTTCCATCAAGGGTTTTCGGCGACACAAATCGACAGTGTCGAACGCGGTGGTTTCCAACACCGACACGCGACACGCCATAGCATAATTCAACACAGCAGAATTCCATAGTCGGATACTCTTGTTTATAGATGCCAATTTTTTTTTTTTTTCTTCGATTGGCGCTTTAGAGAATTTACATTTTAAATATATGTACGATATAAGAAATATGTTCATAAGATATCTACGCCTAACATTATTATCCAACAAGAGATACAGAAGTAACGTGTTCTGACCCTTACACGGCGTTAGTTGCATCCTTGTCGTTCGCTTATGTTAAATAAAGATGAGGTGATTGATGTGTCGTAGATGGAAAGCAACCACTCTCTACGTATATCCTTCTCGCTTTTTTTTTTAGCAAATAGAGAATAATAATTTCAATAACTCAAGCATTCGTAAAACCTTCTGTTTATCTTCTTGCTCGATTCCTATGGCTGTGTGCGCGCAAGTCCTAATATATTTGGTATTGATCCGCTAATATATTGGACGAGTAATTGAATATCTTCTTCTTATTTAATTAATGGCTCCCGTCTCCAGAGAATTTAATAGGACGATACGGCCAGGTCACGTTTTAGTTGAAAACCGTATAAAATATGAAACTGTGTACAGTCAAAGCCGGCAGCGCTTTCTAAAAATATGATGCAATCACAAAAATGGCGTAGCCCGAACGGACACCGGGCGCCTGCGTCTACGACGTCGTCATGTTTATAGCGTTGGAAAACGCTATTAGAAGCGCAACTGATGTTCTGCGTCTTGATTGGCGTGACTGGACATTCAATGGTACTAAAAATGGCTAAAGCGGGGAGCACAGACTTTTACATAACGCATAATACATATACATAAAGAATTTTATTGGTCCATTGACTCATGCATAAGAAAATGGGCCAATGAAATTCCTTATGCACATGCTTTATGCATTATGCAAAAGTCTGTGCTCCCCGCTTAACTTATTGCACTGTCTGAACTGGTGCAGATAGTGCAGGCAAAAAGAACAAGCCTATAAGCAAACCACTAGGTGCAACAATTCACCGGTCGGCGGTCATTTCACTATGTGCCTTTTGTTGAAAGGTTCCAGGTTGATCGAACTTCGATGGCTGGGTGTAGATGTATACTTCGAACAACCACGTGAATGATGTTATTATAGCCAAAAAGTATCAATTTTAAGAAATATAATTTTCAAAATCGAAACGATGTGTGTACTTAGAAAAATTAATGATGTAAATACATGTACTATGTAGTTGTTAAAATTATAATTTTTTAAACATTTTTCTTACATATTATAGACTTATACGTAATATAACTAATATTAATTATTAAATTATTGTTAATTTTATATATTATCAGGATAAATGGAAATTAGTAGCAGCATTTCTTCGGAATAAAGGTTTAGTTAATCAGCATATAGATTCTTACAACTACTTCATTAATGAAGAGATCAAAAACATTGTTAAAGCAAATGAAAAGGTTCAAAGTGATGAAGATCAACATTTTTATTTAAAGTAAGAGCAATGACATCTATTATACTTTCAAAAGATGCAATTATCAGGAATGTCAGACTCTTAACAGATGTTTTTCTTATATTCTAGATACTTAAATATAAAAGTAGGTTTGCCTGAAGTTCAGGAATCATCCAATTCTATTAGGACTACACCAACTACACCACATGAATGCCGCTTAAGAGATTTTAATTACTCTGCCTCCATTATAGTAGATATTGAATATGTAAGAAATAATAAGCGGATAATAAGGCAAAATTTGGTTATTGGAAAGTAAGAACAATAAGAATAGACTATATAGTAAGAAATATATAAATTATTAATAAGAAATGTTTAAGTATTATAACAATTGTGAATGTTTATAGGATGCCAATAATGTTGCGCAGTTCTAATTGTGTGTTAACTAAAAAATCTGAAGCTGAGTTAGCCAAAATGAATGAATGTCCACATGATCCTGGTGGTTATTTCATCATAAATGGCCAAGAAAAAGTTATATTAATACAAGAACAAATGGTTAGGAATAGAATTATTTTAGAAGTAGATAACAAAAACTTTATTGTTGCATCATGCAACAGTTTTACCCATGACAAAAAGACCAAAACAAATGTTGTTGGGAAAGCTGGAAGATATTACATACGACATAATATGTTCCAAGATGACATACTGATTACGGTTATTTTCAAAGCTATGGGCATAATAAGCGACTTAGAGATCATGCAAATGATAGGAACGCAAGAAACACATTTGAGCAAATTTGCAGCTAGTCTAGAAGATTGTCAAGAACTAGGCATCTTTTCACAGAATCAAGCATTGAAATACCTCAATGATAACCGGAAACAGACGAGATTCCATGTTCCAAAATCTATCACTGATGAAATGAAAGATGTATTAGCGACGAATATATTGTCTCATGTACCTGTTGTTGGCTTCAATTTCAGACCAAAGGCACTGTATCTTGCCTTAATGATCAGAAGAGTTATAAATGCACAATCTGATAGTAGTCTGATTGACGACAAAGATTATTATGGTAATAAACGTCTGGAACTGGCTGGCTCTCTTCTCGCTCTGATGTTCGAAGATTTGTTTAAAAGATTTAATTGGGAACTCAGGCAAATTGCCAATAAAAATATTCCCAAGACAAGAGCAGGCCCATTTGACATAGTTACTCACATGAGACACGATCTCATTACTAATGGATTGGCTTTCGCTATATCATCAGGTAATTGGACAATCAAGAGATTTAGAATGGAGAGGCATGGCGTGACACAGGTGCTATCACGGCTCTCTTACATTTCGGCACTTGGTATGATGACGCGAGTCCATTCTCAGTTCGAGAAGACCAGGAAAGTCTCCGGTCCGCGGTCATTACAGGGCTCGCAATGGGGCATGTTGTGCCCGAATGACACGCCTGAAGGAGAAGCTTGTGGTTTAGTGAAGAATCTGGCTTTGATGGCTCATATCACTACGGAAGTACCAGAAGAACCAATAATAAAACTGCTGCTTAGTCTTGGTGTGGAGAACATTCATACTTTTGCTGGAGAAGAATTAACTAACAAAGATGTATATTTGGTTTTTGTGAACGGTATCTTGGTAGGTATTGTACAGAATCATAAGAGACTGGTGCGTCAGTTCAGATTGTTGCGCAGGAAAGGATTTATCAACAGTTTTGTATCGATATATACGCAACATCGACATAATTGCATTCAAATCAGTTCTGACGGTGGACGATTGTGCAGACCATGCATCATCGTTAAGAATGGAAAATCTCTTGTTAAACAAAAGCACATAGAGGATCTTGAACGAAATATCTTATCATTTGAAGACTTCCTTTATGATGGTAAATAATTCAAACTAATTTTGTTGCATTTACATATATACATTCTTTTCCAGGTACATATTCTGTTATTTACTGTGTTTTTTTTTTAGGATTAATCGAATATTTAGATGTGAATGAAGAAAATGATAGTTTAATCGCATGTACGGAATCAGAAATCAATGATAACACAACGCATCTGGAAATTGCGGAATTCACGGTGCTGGGAGTGTGCGCGGGATTGATACCATACCCACATCATAATCAGAGTCCGAGAAACACTTATCAATGCGCTATGGGTAAACAGGCCATGGGGATCATAGGATACAATCAACGTAATCGCATTGACACAGTGATGTACAATCTGGTATATCCGCAAATGCCTATAGTAAAAACTCGAGCGATCGAGTTAATCAATTACGATAAATTGCCAGCCGGTGAAAATGCAATTGTTGCTGTAATGTCGTATAGTGGGTACGATATCGAGGATGCATTAATTTTTAATAAAGCTTCCGTCGATAGAGGATATGGAAGATGCCTAGTGTATCGAAATATGAAATGTACATTAAAAAAATATTCTAATCAAACGCAAGACACAATCATGGGACCAATGCTAGATGTTAATACTAAGAAACCTATAACGAAGCATGAAGTCCTTGACGTTGATGGAATTGTTTTACCTGGTGAGATGGTAGAAAATAAAACTGTAAGTAGCGCCTTCTTTTCTTTTGAACGATGTTAGATATTCTATTACACTGTACTTTAATATTACGTTATACATGCAGATCATGATAAACAAGTCAGTGCCAACGCCGAGTGAAAATATCGGTCCGGTCAGTTCTGCCACTGCACAAACACAAGCAGTGGAATATCGTAGCGCAGAAGTCTCATTCAAAGGTTTGGTTCCAGCATATGTGGAAAAAGTCATTGTAACGAGTAACGCAGACGATTCCTTTTTAACAAAACTGTTACTAAGGCAAACTCGAAGACCAGAGATCGGCGATAAATTCAGCAGTCGCCATGGACAGAAGGGCGTTATAGGTACAATATTTTACATGCGCGCAATATTTTCGTATTGTGTAAATACAAGAGAAACATATTCTTTTTCTTCTTCTATACAAAGTTCTTTTTTTTTTTATTATTCCTTTATATCCTTTAAGCCTTTACATATTTTTAACCACATTTTAATCAGGATAGCGATATTAACTGGGGTCCTTAATATTGCCTCTTAAAGGCTTAAACAGAGACTCACTAGTATTTAGTTTATAATTTTATAGATGAAGCGATGTTCTCCATATTTTTGTTAACACCGGAAAAATCCTGTGTATGTGAGTTACCGATGGGATCAAATCCGAATTCATGGATTGCTAGTTCGCGAAGCATGGCCCGAGCACCGAGCCATCCGATGCCTCAAGAGAAACTTATTTATTAATATCTGATAATTGTTTATTTAGGTTTAATTGTAGAACAAGAAGACATGCCGTTTAATGACTACGGAATGTGTCCCGACATAATTATGAATCCGCATGGCTTTCCTTCTAGAATGACTGTTGGTAAACTAATAGAAGTACTTGCAGGGAAGGCTGGCGTTGTGAACGGAAAATTTCAAGATGCAACAGGTATATCTTAAAAGGAAATGACTGATCTATTTGATGTTTAATCCTATGTTTAATCTCTTATTATTTTTATTTGGTAGCGTTTGGTGGCGCCAAAGTGGAGGATATCCGCGAAGAATTGGCGAAAAATGGTTATAATTATTTAGGTAAAGATTTCTTCTATAATGGCATGACTGGGAAACCATTGATAGGATACATCTACTCTGGACCAGTAAGTTTTTCTTGTAGATAAATAGAGATGGTCATTTAAATTGATTGCAGTTTCTTATTAAAAAAAAAAAATATTTTTAAAAAGTAGGAAATAAGTTAATAATTTATATAATTTTTGTTTTATATGAATAGTAAATATAATTGTAAAACATATATTTTTTATAAAAATTCCATCCATCTAATTAAAATAGTGACAGATTCTTTTATTTTTCAATAAAACAAGAATTTATACTTAAAAAAATAATCAGTTTATTTCTAATGTAAATAAGTGAATGAATATTATTTGATGTTTTTTGTGTAACGTTAAAAACGTGATTCGTAGGTTTATTACCAAAAATTGAAACATATGGTGCAAGACAAGATGCACGCTCGTGCCAGAGGTCCAAGGGTAGTCCTCACACGTCAACCGACAGAAGGACGTTCTAGAGAAGGTGGTTTACGACTAGGTGAAATGGAGCGGGATTGCCTGATCGGTTACGGAGCTAGCATGTTATTAGTAGAGAGGCTTATGATATCGAGCGATGCTTTTAAGGTCGATATTTGTAACAAATGCGGTTTGATAGGATACAATGGTTGGTGCCAGAGGTGTAAATCCAGCTCTTCTGTTTCTACGATAACGATGCCTTATGCTTGTAAATTATTATTCCAAGAACTGCAATCCATGAACGTAGTACCTCGTTTATCTCTAAAGGACTATTGTGGTTGATTGTACATATTAAAGCAATATAAATGTAATAAAAATGTAAATAAAGAAAAACCGTTCCAATTTTAAAAAGGTTTCAATAAGTATAATAACAGGTTGAGAGAGAATTTGGTTTGATACACACATGGATACAAAGTTTTCAAGATGTTATTTTTTTATTTATTAATTTAAATATCTCTAAAATAAAAATTGTACCTGTTATATAAGAACCTAATGCAGATTATATACATAAATAAAATAGTTGTGTATATATATATATTTTTTTTTTGGAAGACTTACATTGTGGTCTTTGGGGTTTGATTATTGGAGAAATCTCCACGTTATTATAAATGCTTAACAAATGATTTGTTAATATATTATAAACAATTGATAAATGGATTCCCAACACGGGTTACGTTCGCAACAAACTTTCATTCACTACCTTCAATTCTTCAATTAACGTCTTACAAACCGAAACTCTGACTCCATCAATTATGAATCGGCTGTTATTATATTATGTGTGTGTATATATCTATACATATACATGCACACACATGTTAAGATATATATCTTAATAAATATAAGATATATATCTTAATAATATCTTAATAATATATATCTTATTAATACGCATCTTAACATGTGTTCAATTATTAAGATAAAACTTTCTATAAACTATATGTAATGTAATCTCAAAAATTAAAAAACAATATTATATATGGAAAACATTTAAGCATTTCTTTTAACTATTTTCTATATTATTTTGTGTTATAAAAATTCTGCAAATAGACGAATGTTTGGATTTTCGATACTGTTTTTACTTTGTATCAGTCGTAATTCGATTTTCCTGGCTGATTGTGCTTCGGTATCTATGTACTCTGTAAATAATTGTTTGTGTTAGGAACAATACTGAAGTATTCTTTTTTGTGTTATAAAAATATTTACCTTTAGAATATTCATACGTATTAAGCAGCACGCTATACAGAGAATTAATAGTTTTTTCCATGGTGACTTTTATGTCACTTTGTAAGTATACGTGAGCAAGAAATAATGCGGCAAAGAGGTCTCCCGAACCCGTGAAAGTTGCTGGTATTTTAGGGATATCTACCTTTATTAATAAATTATCTGAAATAGAGAAAGACAATGCAGATCTATAATCATTTCAAAGTTTGTTTTATCTTGTAATGTATAAGCCACCTTTCGCCGAGCTCACTACTGCCGTCAGTTTGTTACTAAGATCAGTTGACGATATAGCTACAGTTTTTGGTCCATGTTGATGTAATTTTTTAATAGCATTTTGTAATTCACTCATATTAGTAACTTTATCATCTGTAAGTAATCTGAGAAAAATTAATAAAAGTAATATATATATATATATAATTATATATATCAATTGATCATTAAAGGAATAGATATTAATTTCTTAAAGTTATTGACAATTTATACTCTTACAATATTGATCAATCATCAGTATATATAAATGGAAATTAATATCATTTTGAATGTTTTTTTATAGTATCACACATACTCTAATTCAAACTGGTTTGGAGTTACTACATCCGCTAATGGTATTATCTCCTCTTTGTAAATTTCTTTCAATACTTCTGGGACATACATCTTGCCATTGTCGCCCATAACAGGATCACAAACTAATATCGAAAATGTAATAAATATAATTCATAAAAAAATTGGTTACATAAAAATATTATATTATTAAAAGATAATACACCATATGTAAGATTTGGATTTTTGTCTTTCAAAGTTGTGACTAGTAATGCCACTCTTTTCAAGAAGGAAGCAGAACCGATATATCCAGTTAACAAATGTGTATAATTATCTAAGTCATTTTGCGCTAAACCATCAACTAGATCCTCTAAAATAGTAATTATATTGGAATTATATATAGATACATCTTGTTGCTAAATAAACATCATTGCGTCATCGATTTCCTACGATCTTACCTAGATCTTTATCATTGAGTACTTGACCCTTAAATGCTTTGTAACCAGTATGATTAGACAACTGTACAGAGTTTATTGCATCGACTTCGAAGCCTAATAACTAATAGAAAAAATAAACAAATTAATCTCTTATTAATATTAATAAATATTAATATAAATATATATATATAAATTTTAAACTTTTTTAATATATTATTAATATATAATAAATTTATTATATAAAAAATTATTTACTTAATATATAAGTATTCTTTAATTTACTCATGTTTCAAATATGTGTGCATGTGTAATATTATCTGTTCAATTGTTACTTATTCTAAAAATTTAGGAAAACTAGTCTAGATAGTAGAAACAAATTGACATCAGCAAGAATTATACTTAAATTGGAATGAATTATAAAAAGATTTCAAATTAATATCTAAATTAATAAGCAAATATCAATGTATAACATCCGTCATTGCATTTGGAATTTTTGATTTGTGATGTAAGCACTTTATCTCTAAAATATTCGTATCTTATCTGTAATACTTTACATGCCTTCACAAACATCCAAGAAAAAATAATTTACTAATATCGAATTGTTATGGGATTCGCTGGTTTACAATTAATAATTCATGGATTGAAGGAGAGGAATTCGATGGGAATTCGATGAAAGGACAATCATAAAATTCGCCTCCACAGGATTCACCTGCAACGGAAAAGTAGCGCTCTTATTGCCGACGTAGCCTGACACTACATGACTCTGGATCGAGAGAATACGTGGCGTCTTCGCGGAATGCATAGTTGATCGTTTTGATAGTTTTGATAGTTCTGATACACTTGCCGCAGTTTACGTTCGCAACTTGGGCACCTATTATTGCGCGCTATACTATAATTTCTTTCCTTCACTTGGACGGCCTTGATTTTAGCACTCGAGATTGACGTAGCCAGTCGTATTTCACAATGTACGAATTAAATACGGTAGAAATTTTGAAAAATTAAAGATGATAAAATAATCATCAAATCCTAAAGTGTTCGAAACAAGAACACGTCCACCTCTGTCGAGCCATCCAAACAGACTGCTCCAGAGTTCCAGACAGCTGACAGAGTTATATCACAATACTGTGGTTATACTCTGCACTTCTGCAGGGCTATCTGAAATTTTTTAACGCATGCGTTATAACTATAACGCATACGTTATATGGCTTCTAACAATAAAATAATGTAAATATACTTATCTTCTTGATTATTACAGCTCTCCCCTCCCCTCTCTCTCTCATTATATAATAGAGAGAGAGAGAGAGAGAGAGAGATAAAAAATACAAAAAGTTTAACTATAAAATATAATGAATTAAATAGGTATTTTCTTATGTGTGTGTTGCATCTTTTTCTTTCTTATAAAATTTGCGTCTTTTAAAAATACGCGCGCAAGCGTTATTATCACACACACACACACATTAAATTTAATTTTATTATTAAAATTATAATAAAAAATTGTATATTAATAATATAATTATATATTTAATGAAAAAAAATAATAGATACTAGAAAAATAAAATAGTAATAAACAATACTATAATAAATTTGTTTCATTTTACAAATATAAAAATATTGTAGAAAATAAACTCCATAAAAATTCTTGATATCGTTAATGTTTTTTCACACAGATAATAATATAATAAAGAAATAGGGTAATTATGGAGAAAACGGCCGATCTCACCGATTTTAATGAAACTAGGCTCATTCGACGCGTTTTTGCACGAAACGAAAGAATCTGGCAGAAAAAAGTGTCGCTCTGCCCTACGAACCGAGATATTAAGCGTTAAAGTTGACGACTATTCAGGTTAAGAAATCTGTCATACCGACTACATGTAGTGTTACGAGTATATGCCTTCTTCATGCTCTCTGACTTTGTGCGCATGCGTTAAGTTGTCTGATTGGTAAGTGAAAAATGTAACGAAATCTGAAATAGATTTTCTTTTGTTATAATTGTTAAAAGATCGTATTAAGATGAAGCTGCACGAATTCTTAGCACTGACTTACGATAGAAAAAGATTAATAAAGTTTTTGATAGAAACCAATATTATAATATCTGAAATACAATGTCCTAAGTGCAATAGTGAATTAATAATTAACATAAATACTCTTTTATTCCGCTGTTATAAAGTGCATTACAAAAAAGATAAACATAAAAAAAGAATAAAAACGAAGTGTGATTTTAAGACATCTGCTAAAGTAGATACATGGTTTTCCGAATCAAAATTAAGCTTGGAAACTATATGCAGATTAACTGCTTATTTCATTATGTTAAGACCTCCGCGCCAAGAGTTTTTGTGCACAGAACTTGATCTTTCTGACAAGTCAGTTGTTGATTGGATTTCCTTTTGCCGAGAAGTATGATGTTATACATTTAATATATTCATTTTATTAATGTATATTATTGTTTAGTATAAATACTGTTGGTAATTCCAATAATGAATAACATATTAAACATTAATAATATTTATGTCGACAAAAAATAGGTTTGCGTTTATTGGGCTAAAAAAAATTCAACAAAACTTGGAGGACCAAATAGCATTGTTGAAATTGACGAAGCTAAAATTGGCAAAAGGAAATATAATCGTGGTCGAATTATCGATGGAAAATGGATCTTCGGTGGATATGAACGCGATACAAAAAAAATATTTCTTGTACCTGTTGCAGATCGCACAGAAGAAACTCTTACTCAAGTAATTGAAGAATGGATTTTACCTGGGAAAACAATAATGTCAGATTGTTGGAAGTCTTACAAGAATTTAAACAGTAAAAATTTCCAACATCTGACAGTAAATCACTCTATAAATTTTGTTGATCCAGACTCCGGTACAATATACATTTTAAATATAAAATTATACATTGCTTGTGAAATATATACAGAAAATGAAAAAAATGTTATGTCAAACTTTCAAAAATCATATATATCATTTTTATTTCTTATTTAGGAGCCCACACTCAACATATCGAACGCGTTTGGAGGGAAGTTAGAAGTAATATCCCACGATATGGAACACGTAGTAAACATTTAGTGGGTTATTTAGCTGAATACCTTTTCAAACGTGTTCATAAATATAACGAGCGATTACAGAGTTTCTTCTGTGTAATTGCAGAACTATATCCACCGAAGACCTTCCAGGATGAAACAGATGTTTCAGAGGCTGCAATATAAATTTATTATATTTTCATAAAATTATAAGTATGGAATGTTTTTTTTTTTTTTTTTATGTATCTATGTTTTTAAATGTCTGTTATTCTATTTTGTTTTAACAAATCATATATTTAAGAAGTCGCGCGCCCCTCAGCAGGGGGGGGAGGGGGAGGCGGACAGAGGTCTGCCCTGTTGGACTCAAACGATACCAAGCGCATGCGCACGAGGTCAGACAGCACGAAGAAGGCATACTCGTAGCACTACATGTAGTCGGTATGACAGATTTCCTAACCTGAATAGTCGTCAACTTTAACGCTTAATATCTCGGTTCGTAGGGCAGAGCGACACTTTTTTTCTGCCAGATTCTTTCGTTTCGTGCAAAAACGCGTCGAATGAGCCTAGTTTCATTAAAATCGGTGAGGTCGGCCGTTTTTTCCATAAATACCAGAAATAGTAATAAATATAAAAAAAAAAAACAATATCTACATAAATTATACCTAATAAAGAAAAAAAGATTTATAGAATATCTGAATAATATTTTTTTAGATTTCATTTTAATTTTTTCCTTAAATTAATTTTCCTTAAATATGAGTATACATTCTCGAGTTGTTTGTCACACATAAATTTTATTATTATTACTCTTCAATTTTTTAAATGAATTGATAGGATCGAGAGATTCCAATAAAATACGATAGCGCGTCTGAGCGCGTCTGACGCGATTTCAATCGTAACTCGTAACGTCGTAACTGCGCCTCTAAACTTTTCTGCGTTTATGACCGAGTGCATGGTGGTCCTCTAACCTAAATATGTCTACCTGGTGCACCCGAGATAATTCATAATAATTGTTTATTTTCACGATAACGCTTTTTATCCTTGCACTCACTTGTAACGTAAGTCGTACAGGGCAATTGTGCCGTTGTTGCTTTGTGCGAATGTCATGAATCGACGATTGAACCGTCATCGCAGATGTCCCCGATATCGCCGACAATTATATAAATAACCATTTTACAGATTAATGATAATGCTGCAGTTCAGTGCAATGCTGTATACTGCGACTGCTAGGATCGCACCTCGCTCGTCCTGGCGTTTCACCGCTCTCGTGGCCTGCAATTCCAGTACGGCGGTCACTGGCGAGCAACCCGCCGCACCTGTGAATGTAAAGTACAATTAACAACGACCTAATAATTTCTTTTTAACAAGCTTAATCTGATAACAGTCTCGTGTATTTTCACGTTTTATTCATCATTTTTTTGACAAGAAAGACTATATATGATTTTTTTTGTGTATAGGAAGACAACAATACTAATTTCTCAAAAATACAAGCCGTCTTGCAAAAAGAAAAAGAGCAACAACCTAAGGACAGTTTTCAAACAGTTTCTACGACAGAAGAAAGAAACGGTAGGAAGAAACGATTGAATGAGAACAACACAGTATTTTTCAAGCAATTTCAAGCTGCCAAATCTATAAACGACTTGTTAGACTTGGCAGTATTACCAAACTTGTCTAAAAGCAATGCTCTAAAACTGATATCGAGCATAACTAATCAGATAAACAGTGGAAAATCACAGACATTAGACATTGAGGCTGATGAACGATTTATTCAGCTCAGGAAGATAGTTAAGAATAGTGGTGAGACAAGTAATACAAAATTATCTAATCTGTCTAAATACTCCCAATTATCGACACCTGCAATGATTGCTGTGAGTATAATATTTGTACAATCTTAACATGTATAAATATTGATATATTTTTATATAAAAATCTATGCCTGCAATATTTACATCTGCAATAATTGCAGTTAGTACAATGTATATTGAACATATATATATGTATTCACGTATTTTTATATGATAAAGGTAATAACATCATTGAGAGAACAAAGAGACAGAAATACTCCACTATTAAAGATGTTGTCATACAATATTGTTAAATACAATATAGCATTAAATTTGAACCAATGTGCGACTTTGTTATACAGCATGGCCATACTTAATTTTCCAGATAAGGTACCCATATCATATTTATATGGATATATACATATATAAAAAAAAGATCAGGTTTGTAACATATGTAATGTATGCAATAGGTTTTATTAGAAAAAATCGCATCTGACTTACTGGAGTGTGTACCAAGAAGCAAAAATGCTGCTATAAACAAATCCATAATAACATCATTAGGATTTCTACGTTACAAAAATATGGATGTACTTGACATATTTTCTGACACATTATTTATGAAATCAATGGATTATAAATTTCTGGATTATTCATCAATACTACAAACATTTGCGGCTCTACAGTATAAATCTAAGAAAGCAAATCTGTTTCTTGAGGTATATTGAAAGAACAACGTTTTCCATTTTTATTTTAAATCTTTGAAGTTTCTCTTTAAACGTAAGAAAATTTCATTTGATAAAATTAATTAATAAATTTTATTTTATATATATTTTTATTTTGTGATTAGAAATTTACAGAACATGCAAGCCCATTTCAAACGACTTGGATTGAATGGCTGGATATTGTTTGGTCCTTAGTAATTTTAGATGCAGTGGAACCGCGACATGTAAAATTCCTGCTGGACCCTGTATTTGTGGAGAAAATAAATAATTTGTATCTATTTAAATAATATATCCAAGATTTATTTTATATTGTATCAATAATATGAATTTTTTATAACTTTTATAGCCTTTAACGAACTAAATATATCAAAGATATTAAAATTATTAAACATCAACGCTGTTGCACAGTTTATTCTGAAGGATTACAAAGGTATACATTTAAATATGTACATATATTTTAGTATATTTTAATAATTTATCAATATTTATATTATTTTAAATCACAGGACCTTTTTTAAAGGAAGATTCCGAATTTAATAATGTATCTATAACTAGATCAAAGGAAAAACAAATGTACATAAATGCATTATTGGAAACATTAACAGAAGTATTACCGTCTTCATCTTATTTTAAAATAAATTTTGATACAAACATGGGTTTTTTATTAGGTAAGTTTTTTTAACAAAAAAATTAATACCAGTATAATTTCGTAGAATATGATTTTGAAATGTTAAGTACTGCGTTTTATTTATTCATAAATAAATCGTACTTGACAATTTTTAGATGCTGAATATCGCATAGACAGTGAACACAGGTTAGTGAAAGTGGAAGATTGGAATGAACAATCGAATAATGTACGAAGGTATGGCACATGTTATTAATAAAAAAAGCTATACTTTAATATTACTTTAATGAAAATTATTCCATAATTTAGGAAACATTTTGAAACATTTTATTTATTTCTAAATGATAAAAAATTATGTTAATAACTTTAATATGTAGATATAAATCAATAACGAACATGTATAACTATTTCAGAATAGGAATAATGGTGCACGATTACCACGATTATTGCATAGGACAGAATGATCTCATAGGATCGTTATATTTATATACGCAATTATTAAAAGCCAGAGGATACGAACTCATAACAATCTCTTATGAAAACTTCAGTGTACAGGACAATGTAAAAAAACGGGCAAACTACTTGAAACAACGTATGAATAGTATAAAAGAAATGACGTCAGCAAAACAATCGATATAGTCCAATATTGGCCTAGTCCAATAAAATCCAAATAAATATTTAAAAAGAATGTATAAAAATAGATGCTTTTATTATTCCTTGTACGTTCTATAATTGGAAATTAATTAAATGTTATTGCTTGATTACTAAGTTATCTTATTTTATTACTACATTATCATACTGTACATAGAAAAAAAGGACAAACTATCTTTAAACATCTATAATCTTTTTATCTCTTGATAGTAATTTTATTTACATTGAATATTTTATGTAACTATAAGTTATAAACTAGCTACTTTACTCTTTTTGTCTTACTGCTGTTCCAATAAAGATCACTGTGGTGGTTGCCAAGATTCAATCTTTGGTCTTGTGGTGCTATAAGGCATGTAAGCTTGATTTGTGCCACTCATATTTTGTTGAGGATCCATCATCCACTTATACTTTGGTCGAGACGGATCTTTGTATGGTGGCAAATCTGTCTTGTAATGCAACCAACCGAACCATTCAGGTGAGACTTGTGAACCATCATAATTCATTCCAACTTTATCTGCATATATGACCCATCTGTTACGGCCTATAAAGAATATTAAATAAACATGATATTAACTATATTTTATACTATCATATACTTTCAAAAATATAAAATTAAAATTACTTTCCAGCAAGAAACAGATGACACATTGTAAACACATGAATCATTGTATCTTTGTTAATTGCCAATGTTAAACAAAGATGAAGATTATTCTCTCTGGAAAACGTCAACAGTATAATAGTCATTTTTTCTGTGTTTAATATTAGTAAACAAAGATACAATAATTCACTATGTTATATTGGCTGTATTCAGTTTGGATGCTCGTATGTTAAAATAAATTTCATTCTATCTTCCTTCTGTATATGTAATAAATAATAAAATGAAACTTACTTGAGCAGTCAAATTAAACTTAGTCAGTGTCATCTATGTTTTGTTGGAAAATATCTTAATAGAAGTGACATAGTATTATATGTACATACACTTTTATACTTATATTCATTTAATATTTTTACTTGTACCATATTAATATACTTCATAACTGACCTACAAAGTGCATATTATTCTCATAGTATCGATTGCCCAACTGGTCTTCTCCGATCAAGGTACCACTCTTCAATTCATCCACTCTGAAATAAATTTATATTCAGTTCCGTAAGAATATTATATTATATATTGCAAAATATTTTTTTGTAGAAATGTTATAATACATCAATAAAGTTTGAATAAGCTACAAAAGCTCAGAGTCAAATAATGAGCAGAGTTACACAATATTAATCAAAGTGATAGTATTTTGAACATTTGCTGTATTATTAATATAATGTATAACTGCTTAATAACCTGTACAACGTTTTTAAGGAACCGAAAATACCACCATTATCGCGTATAGCACGGAATAACGTCGCAACTTTATCCAACCCTAATAACTTTATCAAATTTGCCATATTTTCTTCTACTATAAATAAAATGTGAAGTTGACTTAAAGTCGATCTGATAAGGTCGCCCAGGGACACTAACATTTAAGCTCGATATATCCTAGTTTAGTTTGTGACATCAGATCTAGGAATCTATAAGAAAATACGTTGGCGATCTTGATTATTTTGAACACACGTCAGTTTATAGGTTATTCTTATTATGAATGTTTTCATTCAAAATTGTATACTGAATTATAATTAAAAAAATATTAAAATTTGACGTCATGAGACAGACAATTTTAATACTCGATGTCGTTAGCATTTTCGTTGAGATAATTGTGTAGTCGTTTTTGTTAGATTCAATAAAAACAATTTTCATTTTTTTCTAAAAAAATGAATAAATTATCAATTATTGAGAAAAACGTACGAACACAGCTGCGATGTATGATTCGTATGAATACGACTAGTACAAAACAAAAACAAACTCCGGCCGAGTATTGTTTGCAGCTGGTTAGGTACTTCTCTTTGCTTTGTTAAATTAAAGCAAATATAGATTATATTATATAGATAAAATATAGATAAATATAGATGCAAATATAGATAAAATTATATTATATTAAATTATCATGTTTATATAATAAATGTAACAATATATTATTCTAATGTATAATATATATAATACTATAGTATTGTATAATTTCTAGCTATTGCAGTATTGCGTTGACTGGAGATATTTTAATAAATTTTAGTTTTTTTTTATAAATAATAGTTTTTTTTAAATTTCTAATTTCTGAGGAATATATATGAATATGCTTAGTTTTATTTCTATGGAATAAAACTAAGTAAATAAAATTTTTTGCAAGATATATCAAAGTAATTGTGCAAGTTTGTGGAACGAAAGCAGCAAAGGCTCAATTAAAGACTCCAGCAAAATCCACTCAAAGTCGTATTTACCTTTTCTAGAAAGAGCGATTATGAGAACTTTCTATGCACGCTATTACTACCGCACAGTATTAAATCAGCAGCGTTTGCTATACGTGCATTTAATGTCGAAGTGGCACAAGTGGAGGATCAAGTGAGCGATAACAGGATAGGTGCTATGCGATTACAGTTTTGGACAGATGCTCTGAATGGAATTTATAATGCTAATCCTCCGAAAAGTCCCGTGGCGTTGGAGTTACATAGGGTAGATGAATAGAACGCATTGATCTAAGATGTGTTTGCATGACTGTTGCTGAAAATTAGAGACCTTTCGTACTTACAGATCCTTCAGCGACATAAGCTATCTAAACGCTATTTCAAGCGCTTGATTGATGCTCGCTTGAGCAAGCTAAGCAGCTCGATATTCGTGGATTTGGAATCGCTCGAAAAATATTGTGACTATACCACATCATCGATCTATTATTTGCTGCTAGAGGCACAGGGCACGGCAAGCGTCAATGCTGATCACGCAGCTAGCCATTTCGGCAAGGCACATGGTCTAGTCACCTTGATACGTTCCGTGCCATATAATGCTCGGAAACGAGTCATGATATTGCCACAGGATGTTCTGCTCAAACACAGCGTTTCCTCTGAATCCATCTTTCAGGGACAATCGAGTGCTGGATTTAAAGACGTTATACTTGAAATTGCATCTTGCGCCAAGCAGCATCTTAAAATGGTACAATAAATAATTCAGTAACATAACTCGAGATTTAATTAACACCAAGTCTACGACTGCATGTTTTCGCATTTAGATCAGAAAAATTTTTAACTTACACAACACTACTTTTTTTTGGTTTTAGGCGACATCGCTTAGAAAGACAGCAGGAAAGGATCTTAATGTGATATTTTTATCGACAGTTTGTGTGGAAAATTATTTAGAAAATTTAGAAAAAGTAGACTTTGATGTTTTTCATCCAACATTACAGAGAAGAAATGGCATTCTTCCATTACAATTACTATGGAGAAAGATATGGTCTTAGGGTGACTTTGACTAGACTCGAATTAACTTAATTAGAGACTGATTCAACCAGCAGAGATGGATTCAAATTTTGATGTAAGATCTTTAGTTATATATAATTCGTTGTTCTTAATTTAATCTTACTTTTCATTAAATAACAAAAAATTTATTCTATCTATATATTAAGAATTATTATACACAAATTCTCTTGTGTTTTTTGATCAAACATCAATTAACTTATCAAATAATATACTAGTGCTAATTTACATAGATAGAATTAAGTTTTTTGTAATACATGAAAAAACGATTTAATTGGAAATAACAAATTATGTAATTAAAAATTTTGTTTTAAGCAAGTCCTTGAATTAATCGCCGATCAAGTTGATGCGAGTTTAGTTAAAGTCGCCCTTAGTTATTAAAGTTTAAAACTTGTTAAAAATAACATTTAATATGTTTTATTCATTATCCTAATTCCATCAAAATTAACTTGAAAATTTTCAAATCGTAGAAAATCAGCTAATTTTGGAAAGGACATTTTTCAAATATTGCTTTCTGATTGACTGATTTCTCAATTAGTTGCGTTCAGTTTTGCCCTTGCATTAATTCCTCACTAAATGTATAATAAATCAATCATATTGAATTCTGCAATAGCTGCAAAACTGTTTTTTCTACTGAACACAGCCGTTTTTTGTTAAAATATTTTTTTTGGCGGAAATCAATATACATTTTTGGAAAATTTTTTTTACTCATCTTTAACTCATCCGCAAAAGTACGCAAGTTTTATTTTTACAAATATATATATTTCTACATTAATAGTCAAGTTCCGAATTTTTAAACCAAAATACGGTCTTAGTATTGATTAGGCTAGGTCCACAACCTCGCTTTAAGAGGCCGTAAGCCGTAAGAAATTGACCAATCACAAAAAATTATTTTTCTCGCATTCAACTGATTGGTCAATTTCTTACGGCTTACGGCCTCTTAAAGCAAGGTTGTGGACCCAGCCTCGTTTAGCAAAGAAAGCAGCTTTTAACTGTTGTAAAAATGTAAAAGTACAGTATAAAAGTGAGTACGTTTATGTTGGCAAAGCGGCTAGCTTGCTCGCCGAGCGAATAAATGTAATTGGTTATTACTTATAGATCCAACCAATCATATTCAATCGCTCGGCAAGCGTACCTAGCCGTTTTACCATCTTTGAACTCGTCCATTGTTTAATACGATTGGTGTTTGCCTTTGGTTCTTTATAGATCTAAATGTATAAACCAATCATATTGAAGAATTTTTCACAGTGTTGCCTAGCGCGTAACCTATTCATCATCATCATCACCCACGTGACCCCACGAAGTCAAATCAAACAATTGATGTCCCGTTCTATTTATATATTTGTTCCACGTTCGATGAATAAGAATAGGACCATGAGTCATAGAACTCAATCGATTTTTGATGTTGTTGAACTTGTGACAACCAAACCAACGCCATCCAAAACAAAGTTCAAACAAAATAGGAATATTGCATTTCATTTGTGTAAAGCGGTGCTGTACGTTCAAATTTTGAATTTTTGGCATCCCTAAAACTTGCTTCGCGTTGTGACGGTCGCAGTTGAAAATCGGGAAAAATCTCACGAACTATCGCAGGATTTGCAGGTGATCGTCGTTCTTTTATCTGTTTTGATATTTTTTGTTATTAGTTTAAGTTTATCTATTGTGTTTGTATCTCTTTCTTTATTTTTGTTGCTGTTTGTCTACGAATTTTGTATAAAATACTTTCGTAAATTATATTTTATCGAAGAGTACCTGCAGTTAAACAATTTTGTGCTTATTACTTTAAGGTTATAATGCTAAAACAGTATATAATTAATAATAAATTTGCAAAAATTTAGTTTCTTATTTACAAAAACTAAACGCTTTTCTTAATATATAAATAAGTCTTGTTTTTATGATATATTAGAAAAGAAAATAAAAGTTTTTGCTTTTATACAGATTAAAATGACTACATCACAGAAGCACAGGAACTTCGTGGCTGAGCCGATGGGGGATAAGCCTGTAACTGAACTAGCTGGTGTCGGAGAGGTGCTAGGAAAAAGATTAGAGTCTGCAGGCTTTGATAAGGTAAATATTTTTTTATATTTATAATTTTAGTTGAATATATCTAAGTTACTCTTAACATGGCTTGTAAACAAATTCTGATTTAATCATATCTTATCAAATAATAATGTTTTGTTATATTATAAATTAGATGATTGATACTTTTGCTATTAACAATTCTGTTAGTCAAACTAATTAATTTAATAAAAATTTGGCTAAAATTTGAGTAGTTTATATTATAATTAAAAGTTTCCCTCTACATTAATAATAATCTGTATGTAGATATAAAATTATTGCTGTAAAAAATGATAATAATTATTTGATTCTTTTTATGAGTCTTTTTGAATATGAATTAATAATTGTGAATTTTATTGTATAGGCATATGTGGTCCTGGGACAGTACTTAGTATTAAAGAAGAATAAGGAATTGTTTCAAGAGTGGATGAAGGATGCTTGTTCAGCAAATGCAAAACAGTCTACAGATTGTTATCAGTGTCTCACTGATTGGTGCGAAGAATTTTTGTAAAGTAATTGTGACAGATTTGACTTAAATATTCTTTTAAAAAAACAAACTATAAGTTTAATTATAAAATTATATGACATTACACAAAATGTAAAGTATATTTTAACATTTATATATTTTTAATGTATCTTGCTTGTAAACTTTAAATAGTAAACATAAAACTTAGTTTATTTTAGTAAATTGAATAGTCATCACATTTTACAATTGAATAATTATTATTACATATACTTTAGTAAACTTTTTAGTATTTGGTCATTAAAAATATAGAAAGAGTTTTTCTCGTATTCATTCCACTATCAATTAAAAATTCAGTGAGATTATAATGGTACAATAAAGAAATTTTAGATTTTTGTACATATCAAGGTACATATTATTGAAAAAATATTACTTTAATGAATACAAAAGTTATAAAAAAATATGCAGTCTTGGGTATAAGATTATTTACATGTTTATATAAAATGGGAATATAATATTTAAACAGATTAGAAAGTAAAAGTAGAATTTATTCTCTAATGATATTCTAATTGAAAAATGTATTGATTTATAATTACATAGACAAAATATATAAAATAAAATTGATGTAGAAAATGTACATTGTAGTCTCAACATATAATTTTGGATTATTGCATTATTTTATTTTAAATTATTTTTTAATTTAACATTTTTTTCCCCTTTTCTTCTTCCTTTTATTCTTTTACCTGTTTGGAATGTTGTTTTCTCAAAAATGGAGGATTACAAAAGCAACATGTTCATTGAGAATCATGAATTTTAATTATCAGAATTTTATTCAAGTGACTTTTTATCAATACAATTTTCTTAATGCCTCTGCTGCTTTTTTAAGCATTAAAACATCGATATATTATATCGTATAGCGTTAAATGAAACTTGGCCGCGCGGCAAGTGTTACCATGTTCCGTCTGTAGAAGCCATTAATGGCTCCAGCACACTGGACGTAGAAACGCTTGCCGCACGGCAAAATGTGACGCGGTAACCAATGAACATGTTAGGAGCTGTAAGCTCATTGGTCGCAGCCATCAAGATAGAGCTGCTTTGTCGTGATTGGTTGAATTTCGATGCGCGATCCACAATGGTTCCACTTAAAGTTCGCAACGATCGCGTCTATCATTTCATCCTCATTTAATATTCGATTACAAGAAGGACAAAATGATACTCGCGAGCGTTGCGAACGTTAAGTAGAACGCATCCTATATAAAATACGCGCATATGTCTGAAACGGAACGCAGCCAAACTGTTGTAAAATTCTTGAATATGATTGGTTGCGTTCAGCAGACTCAACCGTTGCGGAGCGGATCCGTGAGCGTTCACTGTTATTGGTATATTGGGCGACTTCAAGACGACAAAGAGGCTAGGTACGTTTGCCGAGCGATCGAGTATGATTGGTTGGATCTATAAGTAATAACCAATTATATTCAATCGCTCGGCAAGCGTACCTAGCCACTTTGCCGTCTTGAACTCGCCCATTCTTTTAGATCATCCAATAGCAGCGAGCGCTCACAGATCTGCTCCGCAACAGTTGAGTCTGCTGAACGCGACCATCGGCTTATACATTTAGATCTAATGAGGCAAGACCAATCATATTAAAGAATTTTGCAACAGTTGCAAAGCTGCTTTCTCTGCTGAACGCAGCCATTCTCAATCCGATCCGCGTCCACAGTCCGTAGTGTGACACGGGCTTCAGGCTACGCACAATAGGAGAAATATTAGGAACAGATATTAAATATAAGAATTTTAACCTGTCAGAAAGCGCACATTCCACAGTACACAGTTCTGATAGGTTAAAATTCTTATATTTAATATCTGTTTCTAATATTTCTCCTATTGTGCGCAGCTCTAAAAGGAACATGGAACAGAGAACAGGAAAATTAGAATTTCAACCTATCAGAAACTGTATTCCACAGGATCTCTATTATCAGTTTTGCACCAATCAGCGTTTAGTGTCAAAACGCCGTAAGCCGTAGCGTGTCTATAGATCGGAAGAAGAAGAAGTGCATGTACAATATTAAAGTTTTTACGCGAATGTTTAAAACACAAAATTAAATTAATTACTTGTTAATATATTCATGCAATATCGAAACTATGGATGTGGATCTGCTCAGACCAGGCACTGTACCGATCTCGCCAGACACGATACTATGGTTTGAGTTTTTGCTGAATCCTTCGTTGCTGCAGAAACATTTGTCAAAACCTTTCCCAGGTAAATAACTGTAGCCTATAATGCTAACTGGATGGAATTGAAATATTTCAGAAATAATATTAGAATTATATTATTTCTGAAATGTTTCTAATATTTTAATCTTTTATTTAATATCTATTATCTTTTAATATTCTAATAATGTTGACATTACATATACAATTATATATTTTATATATATTTGAAATATTTGTAATTCAAATTTAATCAATAAAATTAATTATTAATATTGATAATATTAAAATTTTACATTAAATAAAACCATAATATATGTATTGTGATTTTTAGATCCATCGCCTACAGACCTGATAATAAAATTTATGACCATTAATTCTGATCAAAAAGAAATGGAGCTGAAAGGAATTGATGGAGAATCAAATGATGTAAAGACAAATGGTACAAACAAATGGACTCACAAAAATTTAGCATTAAAAATACTTTCTTTGAAAGTAGCGGCTTACCTTAGATGGGATTTGGATGTGCTAGAGAAGAAGCTACCTTTGCTGATACAATTGACATTACTGCAAGATCTGTTTTATATTACTATAGACATTGCAGTAGAAATTCCTACAATTCCAGAATTTTTTATGGAAACTGCTTCTGATCAGCTTTTGTTCACGTTGGTTTTATACCATAGATGGCACCTAAGAGCAATTATTTATAGAGCTCTCAGCAATAAACAACCAAAACAACAGTTACTTCACATGTAAGTTTTTTTTCTTTTATAATATATATTACTCAACAAAATTAAGCATCACCTATTTACCCTGCAAAAATAGGCAAATTTGAGGTATTAGATTAAAGGTAAAGATTTACTCTTTTGAAAGTTGCAAACTGCTTTTGTGCACAATTTTTAATTTGAACCATGGAACTTTGTAAAAAGTTTTGAGATCTTATGCAGCTTCATTTATGTAATACCGTTTTTTTAAGTATTGATCTAAAAAGTAGAAATTTTAAGTTTTAAAATGCTTTTTTAAATTAATATAATTATTTTTGATGAAATTATTCTATCTCGAAATTTGCCTATTTTTGCAGGGTGGAACAGAGGATGCTTTAATTTTATTGAGTATTATTGCAATACTTTGAAATGATTTTAATCTATTATGAGCTATGAATAAAAAAATCTTATTGCACACAAATCAGACCAGGTACTCAGGAATCAACATATGTACCTCCTGGTATAGTAGATGATATTATCAGGAAATTAGAAGTGCACATACCAAATAGTGTAAGTGCCCTAAACAATATTTTACAAATGACCGATATAAAACCAAAGGTTCTGTCTTTTGACACTTTTCAAATGCTGACGGAAGACAGTACGGAGATCAAGCAAAATTGGGAAAATATGAACCTGGTAAACATAGATGAGTTTAAATGTCAGGTACGAGAACTGCAAAAGCAGGATATTATTATCTTTGATAAAGTTGAGGAATAATTAAATATATTAAATTATTTTTTAGATACATTATGATCTCGCGATGTTTCATT
This sequence comes from Cyphomyrmex costatus, assembly GCF_001594065.2. Lineage (NCBI taxonomy): Eukaryota > Metazoa > Arthropoda > Insecta > Hymenoptera > Formicidae > Cyphomyrmex > Cyphomyrmex costatus. The sequence continues at coordinate 189,989 of NW_017275576.1, read as the reverse complement.
TATTGAGAGAAGAGTATCAAGAAGCCAAACATCATATTAAACAAGCAAAGGAGTTTTATAGTAATTTTAATCCAGTAGAAAAATTAACGTATTGTAAAGTGCAGAAAGAGTTTTTAGATGGTTGTTGTTTAGCATGCGAAGTACCGCTGGAAGAAGTTACGTCTAGCCTTACACAGCGTTTACACACCTCTATCAAAGATCAATACACTGTAGGTATATTTTTATGCATTTATCACATATATATTTTCAAATAATGTATATTCACAATACATGCAAAATCTGCAGAATATATTGCAGATTTTGCAAGCAGATAATGTTTTCAGAGAGATACCACAGGTTTATAGAGATAATTTGGAACTAGATGTGCAAGGCGGATTAGTTAACAGGAAATTTGTAGTTGCTCGCGATCTTCTGTTGCAAATACAATGCTTGAATCTGGTTAGAAAAATCCTTGACGACAGCATAATTTTGGGTGATTATGTAACTGAAATTAAGGCAGCTGGTACAAAGGGTCAGGATGTTTTATTCTGGGTAAAATAGCTTTTATTTACACTTTTGAATTAAGTTCTCTTATAACTGGTAAAATTATTTTTTTGATCTTTTAAATAATTGAAAATAAAAGATTTTAGATATTTTTATTCCTTAAAATAATTTTTGTTAACTTTTTTTTAGTATGCATTAATTTAATACTTAATTTAAAAGTAGAATTTCAAAATGCGTTTCCGAAATTTATAATTTTCAGAAAATGAGAAAAGAGAGTTACAAGAAAAAAAAAAAAGACTGCTCGCTTTACAAAAACTAACAATTTGCCAATCAATAAAATGAGAAATGTTCAACAAAATCGCTAAATAGTTGTTGAAAATGTTAAACAAATAATTTTTGTTTGTCTCTACTTGAAAGACATAATGTAAATTCAAATGTCAAGATTTTTTCCAGCACATAAATTGATGGTGTAGAAATGCTTTCAGAACATAAAGTAGCTTAAAATATTAATCTCTCAATATTGAATACTATGCCACCATTAACTCAAAAAATGAAATTTTGGACAAAATGCATTTTGAAGATGTTTCTGCTCTTCAGTTATTCATACAATTTAATAAAATTGTTTTTCTAAATTATTGTTAACAAATTAATTATTAATTACATCTTGTTATGTACTAGGCTTTAGATAATGTTCTGGAAAAAGCAACAACTATGGATAAAAAACGAATTTCACGTTATCTTCTTTATCTTATAAACACTGCTAATATAGAAGGGCTTGCTCCAAAGCTATTCAACAATCCTTTCTATGCATCATTATTCGATGAAGCAGAACTCGCAGTTCTTCAGCAAGCAATTGTTTCTGACGAAATAGAAATACCAGACTTGTTGCTACATAACGACTGGAGTATTCCATCTGTATCATTTATACGTAAGTATAAACTGTTACGAGAAAAACAAAAGAAAATATTAAAGATATTAAAATTTTAGTCTTACATATAAACTAACATTTTCTTTTTGTTGAAATTTATAGAAAAAGCAAGAATTGAAGTGTTTGAATTGGAGCAAAAGTTGATAGAGTCGTATGATTCTCATATAATTCGTGAAACGTTGATCCAGCTTGATGGGAAACATCGAATGAAACCATTATATCATGTAAATGGCTGCTGGGAGTTACCCATTCCATTGCAGAGTGTGGTAATGACGCTTCCTAGGGGATTTCTCCAGGATTATTCATATGTTCTACTCGCGAAGAGTCGAGAATTGATAACTTCCAAAAACTTTGACGGTGCCATAGGGCTTCTCAAAATATTGGATAAAGAGCTACAGGAACACGTAAAAAGCGGAGGCTCGTTGATCTTTAAGCTGTGCAAATTAGTGAGTTGGGAATGCCTGCTTGTGGAGATATGGAAGTGTTTTCAAGCTTGGCCAACGACAAATGACTGTACGTACACGGAGAATTAAGAATGAAAAAAATAGCGTATTTGTTTAACTATTAGTATAATATTTAACTATTGTATAATTCAATTTTTTTTAGGTGATGTGCAAAGTATGATTGTACGGAGTAAACAATGTCTTGGTGCATTACAAGCGTCTGATCAGCTAATTCCACGACAAGAAGTAATAGAATACTGTACGGTTTTCCTCCTAAATATAGCTGAGTGGGAGTATCTTACTAGTTTAGAGAAGCGTTGGAGTTACACTGAATTTGCAGCTGCCATTAGTAGCGTTTGCCAAGACATTGTTAAGTACAAAGGAACCCGCAAATTTCCGCGAGATGCATGGGATATGAGTAAGTATTTTTATCAAGGCACATATACATATAATCTTTTTTTTTTTATAAAAAAAAAGATTTATATTTTGAACTTTAAAACTTTTATTATATCTATATTAAATTAAAAATGTTTTAGATAAAGGGATTAGTTTTTTTTTTATTTTTCTAAATAGTCTGCTTCAAAATAAGAAATACATGTAATAAAATAAATCCTCAAATAAAATTATATATTCTTTTAGTTTTAGCAGCATTTGGTCCTACTAGAGATCAGTCACAGAAACGCAGCAGTAGTGGCAGTAATAGTGGAAGTTCGTCAAAAGACGTTGCTGCTAGTATTGCTCTTACACTTACTCGATTACGAGAACCTATGGTTCTCACTGTAGTAATATCATTATTAGCTCGTTTGCGCAACATTTTGCGTGATGAATCGAGTTTGGAATTACACACGCAGTATTTATCTCTTTGGCCTGCCAGTGTACCAAAGTATGTGTATTATAATATATTATGTATTTATTATATGATGGTTTTTATAATTATTGTATAATACATATTACATATTTTTATAATAACAATTAAAAATTTTAATATTTAATATTACTAATGTATTTTGGATATTAGTAATGTATTCAAAATATCTTCAGTGATACCTATTAATTGTTATATTAAAATTAATATTTACAGTGCAAATTCGTATAACATCAGACAAATTGGAGAATTATTATTCCAATTATTGACGCAAGCTCTAAAATATTATCCCTGCAATGTGCCATGGTTGAGATTGATGGGTGATCTTAATTTTGGTATGTTTTGTTTCATCAAATACAAACAAATAAAATAATATAAATATTGTATATAGTGCTTTATCTTACATATTTATATTTTATATATTTCACTTGCATCATATATATATATATATATATATATATATATATATATATAATACTATTTGCTCTTTTTTTTAGTTCTAAACTATTATGAAAGTGCAATGAGATATTATCTGGAGGCAATCATGATAGCCAGCGATTTGTTTAGTCAACCCATCCCACGCACGCAGATAGACGATCTTGTTTATAGAAGAATGATTAAATGTTGCGCTCATTTACAATGTTACACTCAGGCGGCTGTGTTGTGCCAATTTTTGGAGGAAGTAGATTATTCTTTGGCGTTTAAAATGGCAGCCAGCGATCAAAAGAGCTGTGCCGTGGCTGATGCTATGGACGCATATTATCATTGTATTTGGGATACAACGATACTCGAGTATCTTATACAGTTGCATACGAAGCGTGGAGAGCATCACAGAAAGCAACTCGCGGTAAATAAATCAAATCAATTAAGTGTTTAATGTTTAATAGTGACATAATTACAAACAACAAATAATTGTTTAAATATTTGGATATATAATTTACAGGTTAATATATTTCTTTACATTTTTTTTCTCTATAAAAAATTTTATTTTGCAGATCAAAGTCATTGGTTTGTTAGAATTAAACTCCAACAACAATGAAGAGATCCAAAGAGAAGCAGCTAATATTCGTAAAGCTAAATTTTTGAGAGCTCTGGCGAAACAATATGTTTATTAAAATAATAATCTAAGATTTTTTTAAGAATATACATTCATATTGAATATAGTATACTGCAATATGTATGTACATCCATGTACATTGCGCATTTTTTATGTGTAAATGTGCGCTGTATTATAAAAAACGATGTATAAAATAAATATGTTGGACTAATATATCATCTAAATTCTAAATTGTTAGACATTTACAATTTACGTTTATATGCGATGTTACGACAATTTTTAATTAATAAATTTATGAATATTCACAACAGGCTGTTGAACATAAAAATCGCAAAATCTCTAAAAGCCACTCGACATTGCTGATAACTCCGTACAGGAATTCAAACGGCCCATGCGTGTTACTAGAATCAGTTTTGAGGTTAGGGTCAATAACGGTACCCCTGATCGATGTATCCCCGTTATCAAGCGAGTCAAACCAAGTTCTATCAAGCCCGATTATCAAGAGTTTATGGTCGTGATGGAGCGTGATATAGCGGAGAAAAAAGTCGTATGTTTCTCACTTAAATCATTCTCATTTGAAATTTCACGATTATAAAATCACACGTGCATTTCGATGAAAATAAATTGTTACTTCGAATCGAACCGTTATTCATTTCGTTGACAATAAGGTCGTTTATATTGCCACGTATGGTAGAATATGTACTCCGAACAATTGAGATTTTATTTTAATATTTAATAGATCTCTGCTTAACTATACAATTGTTTCTAATGTACTTCAAATACATCATTCATAATTCGCAAATTTTTATAATTCAAATAAAATTTGTAATTTTTTAATTGAAGCAAGATGTATGTATTCTATAATAATAAAAAATTCTATCTGTATAATTTCATTACAATATAACTGTAACTTTTCTACAACTTTAATTTATAATTTGTGTTTGTATAAAATAAATTTTATTTTGTTATTATCAAAACAAAATAAAAGGCATTTATTCTGCAGGGCTTACGAATCAATAAATGGGATGGCTCTGCTGTGAAAAATGCCTTGGATGATGTAGTCAAGGATGTACTAACAAAGAAATATCATTACATAGAACATTTTGGTCTGTTTGATGGAAGACTATTCATCTGCGGGATTACTGTTACTACAGCTATTGTAGCACTGTTATGTGATTACTTATATCCATTTCCTGCCTGCAAACATGTTTTAATAATCTGTGTCTGTTTGTATTTCCTTTTAATGGGAGTCTTGACATTGTATACTACATTTAAAGAGAAAGGCATATTTGTAGTTGCAGTTCAAAGGTAAATTTATATATTTGTAGTCTATAATTCACGAAGCTTCTTTCTATTTTTATTTCTATGATATTTTCATTTAAATTATTTGTCATTTCTTTACACTTCATATTTTACTCATTTAAGTTTTATTTTAAAGAAATACTGAATATAAATACAGATTTGTAGAATTGTGTAAAATGTCATAATCTCTCCCACTTTCAGAGATCCAGCAGGTTTCAATCCCGACATGATTTGGGAGGCAAGTTCGTATTTAAAAAAATATGATGACAAGTACAATCTGGTATTGTCAGTTAAAAACGCATCAACGGGAATCTCTTATACGACAAGTGTGACAAAATCCGTTGCAAATTTTATCGATATTAATGGTGGGGTGATATCTGATTTTGTAGAAGATATAGTGGTAAATATGCATGATAGTCTAATGTTACAACGAAAGGACAAATAATGTGGGAATAAATAATTAAGTTTTTTTGCATGAAATTTTATTGCATCTACAGTTTATTTGGTCATGTTCTGAGGCATATGTAATGTTCATTTCCAATTCCTCGTATAACAATATAAATAACACAAAAATAAGAAGCTAAGCATTTTTATTCATGTTTTATAATTATTATACTCAATACCTGAAATCAGAACGAACATTACAAAACCATAAATTCCAGTAATTAAGGGCGAACGAGAGAACATTTTGTTAATACGCACAGTAATAAGAAGTGATTTTTTTCAAATAACTATTTTATTCCATTGAAATAACAATTTTTAGTATGTTTCAACTCACTTTGGAATCATTCTCAGCTGATACAAATTTAATATTCCTCCTTTGCATTTATTGTTTGAGAGTCACATAAGATTTACAGATTTGATGTTGAAATCTCTGTTAAATTTAAATTGGTAATGATTGAGTAGATTTTTTGGTCGTATAGAGTAAATAACTTTTCATAACATAAAGATGTCTTAAAACATTGAGTCAATCAATTCAATAAAAACAAGTCGGTTTCATCGCAAATTACATTAATTTGATCAACTTATTTGATGTAAAGCTTACATTTGAGCATCTACTTTTTAACTGTTAATTTTATTACGATATAAAGACATGTCAGCAATATAAATATAAAGAGTGAGTACATAAGTTAATGATAAAAATAAATGTAATTGTGAGACGTCATAAATAAAAACAAATAAAAATAATTAGAATTGTGCGTTAAATGGTTCAATGTGATTAACTCGCGATCTATAGATCCGAGTTCAATCCCACCTGCGCCCACATATTTTTCTCGTTTAAGGAACCGAAAATGGCTCCACTTAGTGATTAAGAGATCTATAATCACCAGTGCCATTCAGATCCGGCGTTAAATAATTCCTAGCGAAGTTACCGAAGAAGTTCAAGTCAAGTGCTCAAAGTACCAAGCTAAGACTTTGGAATTTCAAAAGATTTCTTAATCTTACAATTAGAAAAACTTAAAGCCTATTTCACGAAGAAGAAGACAATTAAAAATAAAATCAATAAAACAGGATGTTATACAATTATAAATATTTTAGAGAAGTTATACAATTAAATATTTCAAAACTAGGTATGTTATATCCTTAAGAATTTGTACATAATTATGGTGTAAACCTTCAGTATGAGAGTGTTAGTGTCTTATAAACATTTTTCTTTTTTTCTCTTGGGAGAATGTCTTTCTAATAACGTTTATAAACGTTTATAAATGTCTAATTTGTTTAAGCTGGTGAAAATTAATTTTGTATTAAAATTGTTGCTGATTTTTTTAAATTCTTCTGATATTGATGGAATGTAAGGTATTAAAAAAACCACCACAAATATTCATTACTGTTAACATTCTTTTCTTTCTTCTATTCTTTTATGTAATTTTGCATTAACCATTTTAAACATGCATTAATAGTCTCAAAAATTAAATCAGGATAATTATTATTTAATAAGATACTGATTATGTACTCAATGTTTTTTTATGGTATTTAGAATATGATAACTAAAATGTTGTATCAATCATTTCTATAATTATGCCTCTTTTGAGAAAGAGAGTGTGAGGATAAAAAGTTTAATATCTCCTTGAGAATGTAGGCTTGTGGTATCAGTCAAATTTTATAATGCTATAGTTATTAATAATGGTGAGATCCAGAAAATTTATTCTGTCCACTTATTTCTAGAATAAATTATAGTCTATTGTAAAATTAGTGTTAAATGTTTTATGTGTGAAATCAATTATACTTTTGGGCACTGCCATTAACTATGTCGTCAACGTATCGATAATAAAACGGAAATTGTATTCCTAACTTCTAGTTCCACACATGGTGGAATAATCCTTCCACCATGAGTTCCACATCACGAATGACCAAATCTAGTACAATTGGGGAAAGTGGAGTACCGAAATTCTGTATCCTGTATATGTAGACGCCTGATGAAATTGCATCAATATCCGATATCGAAAAACTGGTTTTATATTTAAATTAGAATTTTAACCTACAGAATTAAAAAAAATTTTTTTAGGATATATTCTAATAATTTTGATAAATTTTCGAGACTCATAAAGTATGTCAATTTAATTCTCGCCTTTTATGACAATCTCTTTAATAATTTTGACAATATTTTGAAACTTCCCTAAAAGATGTGTTCCAAAATTTGCGCTCTATCTTCTATATACAATACATTCTTACAATATATTCTTCTAATATTTTTAAAACGATTGTAACTGAGAGATTTTAATTGACAGTCTTTTATAGTGATGGGCGTAATCGATTATTTTTGTAAATAAAACTGGCTCTCACTCAGTTGGTATCAATAGATGGCACTCGGGTGGGAACTGGTGGGAACCTGGGAACATGAACATAGCCTAGCATGGAACAGTAAAAATTGTTCGAACTGTTCGTACTAATCCGTTTTGAACTAAATTTTATCGATAAGTGAATAAAGTAAATTATTTCTTTTACAATTTTCGAAAATGACGACACTTAGACCCTTCACGTGCAATGATTTGTTCAAATTTAATAATGTGTAAGTATTTTTGACAAGTTCTTCTAACCTGTTATTTAGTCGAACGATAATTATTTATTGTTGTCAATTGTTACGATATTTCTTATTTTTAGGAATTTGGATCCACTCACAGAAACAGTATCCTTTATTTTACTTGACAGAAAATGAATAACATATTGATATGTTTTATCATAAGTCTATAAAGTTATATTAATCATGATACATAAACATTTGATAAATTCTTAAAATAAAATATAAAATAAATTTTAGATAAAAAAAAATTATTTTAAAATCTTTTTATCTATATGAATAAATAATTTTATTTAAAATATATTTGGTTTATTTATAATAAAAATTTTCAAAAAACATTGTCTATAATGGGAAATTAAGGTGTTTTTATGTTATGAATTACATTTTGTTGGTATAATATCAAAACTGTTCATTGTATATTCCTTGATCTTCTGCGTTTGTTAGTATGGACTTTCGTTTTATATGCATTATCTTTCACATTGGCCGGAATACATTCAAGTGGCAGAATCTCCAAGTGGTGAAATTATGGGTTACAGTAAGTTTATTTGTTTCCAATATATTCTTATGAATAAAGCTAGTTTTTTCATTATTTAAAGTTAACATTATTATTTGAAATTATCAAAGTCATGGGAAAGGCTGAAGGTCACGGAGAAAATTGGCATGGTCATGTAACAGCCCTTACAGTTTCACCTGATTATAGAAGGTTGGGTCTTGCTGCAATGTTGATGAAATATCTTGAGGACGTATCAGAAAAGTAAACCATAATTTATTATGTCTAATTAATTGTAATCTTATCAATAGTTTTTGTTATATATATATTTTTATTTAAATCAGGAAACAGGCATATTTTGTGGATCTCTTTGTTAGAGTAAGCAACAAGGTGGCTATTACAATGTATCAACAATTAGGATACATTGTGTATAGGACAGTATTAGAATATTACAATGGAGATCCAGATGAAGATGCATATGGTATAGTTCTTCTTTAGAAAATCTAAAATAAATTTATGTATGTGTGAGATATAATAGATATTATCTTTTTTTTTAGATATGAGAAAAGCCTTGTCAAAAGATGTAAAAAAGAAATCTATGATTCCATTAACACATCCTGTAAGACCAGAAGAAGTGGATTGAAACGTTGGAACTTCTTGTATTGTCACAAAAATTAAAAAGTAAATTATATACAAATTATCTAATTATGTACAAATTATAAAATAAATAAATATATATTAACAAAAACATAAGAAATAGATGTTAAATACTTATGATTCTTGTCTATAATGGACCTTTTTACATCATAAAAACGGATGTCTTTAAAAAGTCTTCCCTGTCTCTTTTAAATGAATAGTTCGACAATTGCTATCGATGTCTGTAAAATTGTATTAATGTGCAGTTTATTTGTTTTTCTGTATAATAGTACACAGTTTTCCACTTGCCTTGCTCATACCTTTTTCATATGAATAAATAATAAATATAAATATAAGCTGAGATAGGCTCGGTAGAATCTGATTCAAACAGAGCTCGATTGTATAAATTGCTAACTCTCTCTATTTTGATTCTACTAATTTTTTAGAAACGCAAGTCCGTTCTGATGGTGATATTTACATGAATAAATGAGTGTAATACACGCACGATTCCTTCAACTATGTCATGATACACGGGTGCTAATCACCCACGCAACAGCACATTCGATATATTATATAAAAAATTAAAGACAAAATGTCGTTCTTGCATATCTTTGTACTGCTCTCATTAGTCTGAGGTTCGAATTATTCATACAAACATTCACAACATGCTAACTGAAGCCAAGTATACGCGCGCCTTAGTCCATCCAAATATAATATTTAAAAAGGAGATCACGAAGATCTGAGGGATTTTCAAAACATCTTCCAGAGATCCTTCGAAAAATCGAGATCCGTTATTCCACTTGAAACAGACGCATAGTGATGTAATTTCGAAGATTACAAAACTGTAGAAGTTTTGCACGTATTGCACGAAAGCCCTACTTTCAGCTCATAATTTGTAACTGCTAGAAGGAAGACGTTTACTAGTTACGTAGGACACGTCAAACGCGAGTACAAAACTTCTCTCTCTCTCTCTCTTTCTGTGTGTGTGTGTGTGTGTGTATATGTGTGTATGTAAACATTATAATCGTTATGTATGTTTAATACACAATGTTGCACACGTACTACGCGTAGGAACGTAACGTTAGTTACATTAAATAGTAAATTACGTTCCTAATTACATCTATTTGGTCGTGTACCTGTAAAAAAAACCACATAATCGCTAACACCTTAAATAAATATCAGATACGAGACTAGCTGTTATCAAAGTTAATACGAGTATATCGGATTTCTTCTTCGTTGATTGAGTTCATGAGTAGCCTCACATAAAAGAAGCAAATATCTAAAAATGAGAAGAGAGAAATGTAATCAATCTCTTTTTTTTTGTCAATGAGACAGTTCCGTTTTCCGATTTATTTATTATTACAATATATGTATGATTGTTAAAATAAAATAATCTTTTCTTTTCTGTATTGAATTACACTTTTTTTCTTTGCTAGAATATCACAAAATCGAATTTAATTTCGAATAAATTTAAATTATGAAATGTACAAATTTCAATTAAATATAAATTCTCACACATGAGACTTAAATTTCTATTCTCTTTTAAACCTAAATCTTTTATTTGAATTTCAATTAAATCTATGAAAATTTATTTTGATAAAATAAATTTAAATAAAATTGACTTTTTTGTTGATAAAAGTAGAACAAAATTTTAAATAAAATTAAAAGATTATGTCCATATTATAACATAGTGCGATAACGTTCATGTAGGCTCAGAAGTGCTCCATTCGACATCGAAAATTGGGAAAGAACGCATCGCTGTCTTTCATTCGAGAAATATACTTCTAAACATTTAATAACTTTGATTAATATATACATGATAGACGATACGGTGTAAATATATCGCTATTATGCAACATTTTACGCATTCTTTCGTTTTTGTTTTTCATTTGATATATAAATGCGTAGCAAAAGTCTTGTTACGTAACCGCTGGATGAAACTATTCGATGTGTAATCGCGCATACTAAATTAGGCAGTGTTACAGATCGATTTCAGTGTTCGATTCGATTTCAGCCGCTTTTTAAATCACCAACACGGTCATTCGTGGTTACCTGTTACGCTTATTATTAAATATTTACACAAATACATTTTTATAAGCGTCAATACTAATTTACATGCACATACGACGTAAACGTAAACATGATTTGAACAGGTTTGCGACTTCTCGAGAAAAAAAAAAAAAAAAAAAAACAATGCACCGCACATCGCAGTGTACGATACTAATACTGCACTGTTACGCTGCTTTTATATAGTACAAACGACAAACAAAATATTTATCGTAATCAGATCTTGGCGCAAATCCAAGGAACATTCTCATTGTCTTTCCGAAAAATTAACGCGATGCAATTTTAAGGTCTTTGGTGATCTGGCGTAGATTTCAATATATCAGGTTGAGTTGGAAGACAGCTTGAACCTGCAAAAATAAAATTCATTAAACATTGTTTTTGTAAAATATTAATTAGAGTTAATTGCTGATTAATATGTAATCATTACTTTATTAGACAAGAACTAGGTAAAGATCTACTAATTTTAACTTTTAACTTGTAGCTTGTTTATCTAGATATTAATTCTGAGAAGAGATCGATCACCAACAATCATGATACAAGAAACAGTTAAGCAAAAGTAACTATTTTGAATTAATGTTTTAATTTTGTTCTTTTATTTATCAATTTTCAAAACAATCTTATATAATTATAATTTTATATAACATGTTTACAAAACAGAAATCTTTTTTTACCGACCAGTCGCAGGTCTTAGAGTGGATTTGATAGATCGGTGTGATCCATTGCGTGTTAGAGTATTCATTTGTGGAGTACCCGGTAATGCGTGGCCCAGTGCGTTCATATAATCAGCGATCAATAATGTTATTTCCAAAATCTATAAAAGATGTATAAAATAAATATTTTTCTAAATTATTAACTTTTCATGAGACGTTAGTTTATTATACGCACTTTGGGTTTAGAGAGTGCGAACAACAATTTCTGTTCGGCTGCACCCTCGTCTGGGCAAGCAACGAGCATGAAATCATCTAAACAACCACCGAACGTTACTATATTTGCATAATTATATCGGCACATGATAGCCATTGTTTGTAATTCAAGCAACGTTACACTGTCCTCGGAAACCGCTATCCAAACTGTCACAGAATCGCCTTGCTTCAACTATAAAAAAAAAATTTTTAATGAAATTAAATCACATACGTATATAATTACCCAAAATATGTTCTAATCTATTATTATTATTATACTATTAATCTATTATTAATCATCTTGTTCCTAATTATAAAATATTTGTAATAACGTCATTATACCTTTGCTTGATATAAGGTAGCTCCGAAGAAAGGCCACTTTCTGGTGCATGTGAGATATATACGAACACAATCCAATACGCTACGTCCTTTTAAAGCAATCCACTTTTCCTGTAGCTTCTCCTGCAATTCCCTGATGGAGTCAAAATAATTTATTACGAAAGCGAGGAATGTATAATTTAATGTAAAAATAAATATTCTTTTTACATTGAATTGAGTTTAGCAATTATTCACCTCAATTGATCGGCGGTAATGTTTGCTCGATAGCGTATTGGATAAAATTTATCCAGAGCTTGGAGTACGAGATGATGCGGATTGCTTCCAGGACCGCTTCCACGTGCTTTATCATTGTTGTATTCTCCAAAATCAATCTGTAAAATTGATTAAATGATCATGTAGAGTAATAAGTAGATTCAATTATCCTTTTAATTATTTACAATAATTAATTTTACAATAACAATAAATATATAAATTTATAATAATAAAATACATACCTACAATTATTTACAATATATTTAAAAACATGAAATTGTACCTGTGCCATCAACGATGCCAATTCAAATGCGAGTTCACGATTTAACGGAAACTTTCCTTGCACAACTTGTTGATTCACTTGATAACACAACAAGAGCCTCTCTTTGTCGGTTTCCATTTTAGCAGCTTGCCGCCAGTAACAACGAGATTTGTACGTTAATTGTATCACTCTAGTATTCTCGAATTTTCCCGAACCTTTTTCTCGTAACGCTGTCTCCCACTTTGAGATAATGTCACACAGCTGAAGCATAATTAGTATCAAGTTTTAAATACTGAAGTAGAATAACAAGTTCTTATTCTACTTAAAATTGTTAATTTTATAAGTTTCATTAAAAATACATTTTACCAATCTTATTAATATACATATATTTGATAAAAATTTGGTATTCTTTTTATAGGAATAGTCTCAAGTGATACGAATAATTTGACGTGAAAGATGATTTCAATTTTCACAAACCTTCGCTTCTGGGTCGATGAAATGTTCCAGATCTTTTTCGATCGGGTCATCACTGAATAGCGTGAAACCGGATTGATGAACATCCCTACAGCCAATTTCTTGATTCAAAGTATTCAGAAATTCTTCTATTGTAGTACTACCGTCAAAACTCACAACCTGATAGGTGCCATTCAGAAAGTGAACTGGTATGGCGTGTGGCAATGAATGATGGTATGGATTTTTCATAAGTATTGAAAGTACTTCCATTCTTGACGGTTTTACTTCTCTACCACCGTTCTGCAATGTTCTCTCCAAAGCTCTCTCACAGTAAGCCGCATATTTGCCGCATTCCGTTCTGATATAATACAATCCAATGTGATACAAGATGAATCAATAGTAACAAAAATTATAATTAGATCTGTCATTGCAGAAAAAACGTGATTTTATGACATAGACTGATTGAATCAATTAAAATAGATTTATTTATTGCTAAGACAAAGATTATATCAAAATAGTTTTAGCAACACATGTAGAAAACTTTTCAAATTCTGAGTTTTAGATTCTGTAAAAATATACGGAATGTTCACTTTATCATCACACTCTGATAGTCACACCATAGTGTTCCTTTTCATTTAAAGAATTTTTTTTGTAAACAGTTTTAATTATTTCAAGTGTGTTTAAAGTAAATGTAGATTAATAAATTACTATTTGTAATATCATTAACTTAAATATAGCTAAAAAAAATATATAAAATTATAAAATAGATGGAAGCCCATATTACCATATCTTCTTTATAATAAATCAGAGCGCAAATATTAGAAATTATTCTTCTTCTTATGAGATATTTTTCTTCCTATTTCTTCGTGAAATGATCTGAGAGCTTTTTTCACATTTCCCTCTACAATGATCGATCCACTTTCCGATCGGCTCACTTACTTGCTATCGGCGTTTCTCTGCAGGTGCAGTTTCAGGTACCATAGTAGTCGATTATTTTTGGGCAGGAAGAGGGAAACGGCGAGTGCCAGGAGCTGCCATCCCTGGATAAGCACATACTGCGCGGGATTAGTTTTGCAGTCCAAGATAGTGGAGGTCGAGTGGCCCTGCGTGAGCGGAGGACTGTGAGAAGTCGAGGCCGTTGATTGCGCGTCCGCATTTTCACCGCTGCCATTTGCCGCGGGACTTTGCGTATCGCAGGTGAAGAGCGATTGCGTGGCGCAGAGGAGGAGCTGCTGCAATGGTATGCTGGCATACTACTACGTCCTGGCATATATCTCAGCCAATCCTAGTATACTACTTCTCGTCAAAGGGTAAACGCGACACATTTTACACGAGTGACGAAACATCTTGATAATTTGTATTATGCATGTATTTACCTCTTCAGCTTTTGTATTATTTTTTACATTTATTATTTTGTAGATGGATATTCATTCTCCATATGTCTGCATAGATACTATTAGAATCGTGAATATGTACATTTTGCAAAAAAACAGCGGGTTAAAAGAATGAAAGATTAATTCTGCCAAATCAAATTTCTGCCTTTCGAAAGAAAGCGAGGATTAATTTAAAGATTCTTAGTTTTCTATTGCATTGTATATATATTCTGCTCATTTCTGTTCTTATCATATGTGCGTTACTTGTGTTACGCATAAGTGATTAAACAAATAATTTTTCTAAATAAGATTTTTAGTGCAATAGTGATCTTATCTTTTTTTAAGAATCTGAAAAAATTTCTCTCTATAATTTTTTCAAATTCCTAAGATTTTTTTCTATTTATTTTTGTGGAATAAGATGTAACAATTTAAGTGCATACAATGTGGACCGACAATTGTTTTAATTTTTTGATTGAGTGATTTTTTTAAAAATAATATTGATGAATTAATTAAAAGAGTAAATTAAACGAAAATAAACAGAGAATAAAAGAAATAATAATCTTGAAAATCGTTTCATAATCTCGAAAATTAGAAATTTGTTACTTTGGAGAACAAATCTTAATTAATTTCCTTTAAATAATTAATTTTTCACACGACGTCTAGATTTTTTTTTTTAATTTGCATTACTAGAAAGTAGAATTAATTGAATTAATTGTGTTTCGGTAGTAGTTAGTAAATAAGCACGATAAATCGAAATTTCACCGCACAACTCTACGTGTTAATCGAATAAAAACGCGTACTCGGTATAAACCCTCAAAAATTGCATGAAAATTAAAATGTGTCAATGAGAAAAGCTCTTAGGCCGTGTGAATCTACCGTACCAATTGTAAAGCGTTGCGTTTACGTCCGTTGACATTACATGAGACGATTAAGACTCTTTTCTTCACAAGTTTGTGTCTTGTGATGCAAAATTCGGGACAACACTGTCCATGTACATACTGTCTTTTTTTTTTTTTTCAATTAAATTGGAAGAAGAAGGATAGATAAAAAAGAAGAGAGGAAAGGATAGCAGAGAGGAAAAAGAGGAAAAGGAAACAAAACAAAGAATCCAAAATTGTCTGTTAGATATCTAAAAGATATCTTTGAAGTGATTTATTTGAACCACTTTTTAGATGTTTTTACGTCTTTATGACATCTTTTGGAAATTTGTATTGTTTGGAAAGGTGTGTGTAAAGGATTATAACTTTTATTTGTTAAAATAATCTAATATATATATTCCGGCAATAAGAATCTAAATCTCTAAGCAGCATTCAAACAGAGAATATCCAAGTAACTATATATTGCAGCTATTATAAAAAAGGAAAATTTTTCGTGTGAAAAATTAGAAAAAAAGAATTTAAAAATGTTTCTTTCTGTGTGTGTCCTCATGTACACCAACATACCATTCTGCAAGTGTGTGTGTGTGGCGCGGAACGTATTTTGACAGATTTCTTATTCAGAAAAAAATATTACATTTTATATAACGTACATCAGATGTAACAGACGCGATGAATAGACTTTCACATCAATTATATTATGATAATTGTCGAAATATGTTCAGCTCACATGATGGGCGTTAGGGTAATTTGATCGGGTATGATGTATAAATATTAAAATATATATGATAAAAAGTAAATGAAAAACTTAACACCATCGTGATGCCTAACAGAAGTATAAACGCATGCGATTGAATAGAGTGAGAATCTAAAAGACAGCACACTTAAAGCGGCAAATTAGAATTAAATGTGTGAATGATTGTTAAAACTAAAATAGTCATTAAACTTGGTCAAGTATTGTGACAATAGCGACATATTTTTGTCGCTAAGTATTATCGAGTGCTATATTTTTAATTGAACCATTCTAAACCACTACTCAGTGTCCACGCCTGGAAGGATTATTTTTAATACTTGACTAAGCATACCCAGTGTACCATTTTCCGCGTTGAAAGAAATACCGTTCGAATGATCGATATTGAAAATATGATCAATGATGTATATGAGATACAGATGAGATCTATCAAAGATAAAAAAAACAGACGATCGATGAGTATCGTTTTAATTTCAAAAATGGTACAGGATGGTTGATTGTTTTTGTTAAACAATAAGCAGGACTTACAACGCGCGCAGTACCCAGTGACACAAGTCTGGCGGCCTTTTTTACCTGTACGCCCAAACGGTGTTGGGTGTGACGACTTGTCTGCTTTACCAGTGCGCATATAAATTCAGATTGAAGTTCAGGCTGATCTAGGCATTGTTGTAATGCATTTTGCGCTAGTACCACATGGTAGTCGATACCTGCTTGTTCTACTGCCACCGACATAAACAGCTGACAGGCCTGTACAATTAGAAGTGTGTTAATTATTTTAGTGATACTTTAATTAAGCTTGTTCCTTTTAGTCACGCCTTGCTATACATTTTTCTGCATTTTATAGCGTTTTTCTCTTGGTTGCACTATCACCCATCAATGCAACACTCAGACAGTGTAGCATGTTTCCACGGCTGGTGGTAGGCAAACTTATTCAGTGTAACGTGTTTCCGTGGCCATAATATAGTGCAAATTTTATGTACGAAGTGCGTTTTTATTACACTGCCTCAAAGGGACGGTGTAGAACTGTACAGACAGTGTGACATTTAAAATTTGAAATTGGAAGTCAACCGGGAGCAGAATCTTAGCGCAATAATGAAATAGTGTACACGGTTAGTGTGCACCACTCTAGTGCAGTGTAGTCAAGTGTAGGGCTTACACGCAACTAGTCCAATGTAAGACTACCACCCAGTGTATCCCAAGGGAAAACGCTATAAGATAAAATAAAAATATATAAATGAAGAAAGAGAAAAACCGAATTGTGTAGAAAATGTAGCTAAGAAAATCTAGATTTCATTATAAATGTTAATAATTAATATAAAAAGATTATCTATATGTACAAAAATTGAATAAAACCTGTAAATTTAAAAATACCGTATTTAAAATAAGACAAACATATCCATGTTTTGAGAATAAAAGGATAGAAAAAAATATATAGAAATCACAATTCTCTCTAGAAGTAATATGTAAAACTTAACATATTAGAATATTGGAAATAATTAGAACTATTATTTTTATCGAGAGAAGTGTTAAAAATTTGGCATAAACCGCAAGCAATCGTGAAAAAAAAAACGAGGGAACGTGTCAACCTTAAAGAGTTTTATGGCTTCGGTTTGCAGAGATTCGGAGGTTAGGCTCGTCAGCGGACTCGTGATGCTCTCTTTCGTATGTAACAGTAAGGGATGCCGCCATAGCACACAACTGGGATCACCGTCAGTTTCCATTAGTCTTTGCACCAGTTGCTCATATTGTGTGCCCGCGCTCGGTCCACCTCCTGACACCACTGTCAAGTGGTAGAGCCAATTGTCCTTGTCCTGTTTATGTGGCATCAGTAAATAAGTTGGACCCTGATGTGTCGGAAAGATGCCAATTGTTCTTTCGTGTGGGCACTCGGCATCTCTCTCCTCACTGTCACTATCCGAAACATGTTCTACTTCCTCCACTCGAGCATCTCTCATATTGATTTGGCCGATAGGATTCTGTTGATTCAATGAATTGATTGAATACATTATTTATATGTAAAAACATTTTTTTTATGAAAGTATGAAATACGTACTAAATGTTCAAGAAACACAACTGTTACAATTGTTATTGAGCTACAGTAACTGATTAAATAAAAAGTGATCAACGAATATTTTCCTGGACTTTATAAGATACTAAATTTAAAGTAGTAATTAATCAATCATCTTAAATCTTATTTAAATTTTTCATCATAACAAAAATTGCTAGTTGTATAGTCGTGTCTCGAGAACGCATTTAATAATGATTTCGTTTATGTTCATGTTTATTTGTATACTGACCGTATCACTGGGGCACTTAAAGTAAAGGAACATCTTGCCGATAAGCACACACCAACACTTTTTCGCGTGGCCGTTTTTCACCTTCGTCAACCAACCCTGTATCGTTGGTTTATTATCTTCCCTGCTGAGCAAAAGTTTTGTTGCGTTTCGCCTCTGCACGTTTTGCAGCACCCTTATCCAGTCTTCCATCGTGGCGATGCAGTCGGCAGTCAAGTAATAGGTTTTCTTACCTGTAGCTATTTCAAAAGTGGCAGCTCCTTCAGCTCTATTGATTCTGAAAAAATATAAAAATAATAGATATCAAACTATGGATTAAAAAAAAAAAAAAAATTTAAATGTACTCAAATTTAATGTTTTTTTGAGATATTAAAAATATTTTTAAATATTTATAATATTTTTTATGTTATGTCTATTCATTTTATAAATTTTTTTCTCAGTGATTTATAAATTCGTCTTAATTTCATCGCATACCTGCACACTTCGTCCAAGATTATTTGGCCTTGAGGTTTCCGGTTGACATCATTTTGACTCTTCCAATACGTTAATACACCGTTTTTCAGTACAAACCATCGCTTCCGCCAAGTTTTTAACTTGCCGCCTAATTTCGCTAGATGACCCGTCTTCTCCAGTGATTCCTGTCTCTTTGGACTTTCGCCAGAAACGCGCATTAGAAGGCTAGGCATACTAGATTCTAGAGATGTCGAACTTAGTGCATCAGGAGGTATTGCATAATCCTCGGATAAACCTGACTCCAGAGAAGTATCTGCAAATCAAACGAATTTAAAGTTGTTGGATGCCGAATATTTTATTATGTGAATTTCAATGCATTCGCCTTCTCCTAATGCTCCTAAACAAACGATTTTCTTTTATGTTTCTATTATTCTTTCAACTTCTTAATGTGTAAGATACTATCGAAATAATTATAATAAAGTTTTAATTTTTAATTTAATATGTTTGTCAATAAAAATAATTATAGATATATTTATTAAATGCAATACAAATATTTATTATCTATTCTTATTATAATATACTTTTTTTTTTGTTAAAAAATGATATAACAGATAGAAGGAAAATCATATTAATTAAACTCACCACGTTTTACGCTTTTACTAGGAGATCCGCTAGAACTTCTTTTTGCGGGACTGAGGCTACTGGTTGTTTTAATACTTTTCGAAGGACTGCTTCCGCTACCGAGGGAGGAATCCGTATTGTCGGATGAGCTATTGGTAATTCTAGTATTAGTTTCGGTTTGATTCGGATGTTCCTCGCCGTCCGAACTATCATCAGAGCTATCGCCGAAAGGCATAGATCTGATTTGACTGGCACGTCCTAAAAAAATATATATATGATGGGTAAAGACAAATATTACAAATTTACTATTGATAAATGTGATTTTTATTATATTTTTGCTAGACTTGCGTACTTTCCTTTTTTATGCTAACTTCTAAAAGTTAATTAATATTTGTATGATCTACCTTTGACAGTAGCATATACTGGAACAGAAATATCGCAGTAGCCTTGAGAATTGTGCGCTGTCAAGTTGTGTCCTGTGGCCTGAGAATGCTTCGACGAACTCGTCGTGGTGGTCATCGTGGAAGGTGCGGATTCCTCATTTGTCGGTGGCCCGATGCCAAGGCCACCGTCCGCTACCTACAAATAGTTATCGAGGCTTAGTTATTTCAGAAATTAATATGAAATATACAAAAAATTTGATTATTTCAAAGTAGTTTGTGCACAGTTTACGTATAAACTAATTCGGTAATTTTTACAGTTTTCACTGCATTTGTATACGTATTTGAGAAAGACTGAAATTATATCATTACTTGATATATTTTCGCCTCCCAGCTAGGAAACCTATGTAATGGTGGAGTCGGCGGACGAGGACCTTGTCCGCCTCCTTGCAGCCAGTTCATGCCCTCTCGACTAGGTGTATATATTTCGGCATAGTCGTGCACCGCTTCCGAGCTTCCGCTGTCTCGGCTGGCCTCCGAAACACCAGACATATTTGGCAACATCACCAGGTTTTCCACCGCTGCGGCTAGCTCCTCGGACAGTAGACTAAGAGAGAATAAAAAGAAGCGGCAAGTATAAAGCACAGAATCAATTCAATTACCTTCTGTGTAGAGTGTATGTATGTACGTGAGCGCGTCTTTAAATTCTACACTGTTTATTAAATTAAAACATTCTACTGTTCACTAAATTAAAAGCACGTAAATTTAATTCAAAATTTTACAAAACATTATATTATAATATAATAAATGTATAAATATAACAAATATGAGAAATAAAATACACGTAATAGTAAAAGTATAATAAGAGGGTGGGACGACGGATCCCCTCAGGAAGTCCCAGGACGTTACAGGGTACCACATTTCGAAAACTCGGGCGCCGCTATCACGTCGTGAGGCCTCCCAAGGAGAATCGAGATACGAGAGCCAAATGCATTTAGTGTGCTCTTAAAAGTAGCGAGATATGTGTTTAGTCTCGTAAGAATTAAAGCATTATCATGCATACGCCCGCGTGCGGACAAAAGTTTTACCTCGAGTCCATGTTGGCGGTCGCGACTCCTCGTTGGATGTTACCGCAAGCGGACAAATGTCTCCGGTGCTTCGTACTCGTTTGCGGTTCCGCTACAGTATTCTGCACGGACTCCGGTACCGTTTGCGGGGTACCCTCTAAGCTCTCCGATCGTCTGCGATCGATACGCAAGGTGGGATCCACTTCCAAGGACAATGACGCTCTCGTTGGTGCCTGAAGATTTACAGAGAATTTATTGTTTAAGAACCTATTACATTTATTAAAGTTTCATCAATCACAATATAACTTTTTTCGTCTAATAACTAACATTGTAAATAATTTGTAAATAATTGCAAATAGGCATTATTTATTGTAACCTTTTTATTTAATTGCTATATAAAGACTAATTAAAAAGAAAGAAATTCTATGAATTTATATATAATCTAAAAAACTTACGGGAGGTTTAAGTCCGATATTAGTTATATGATTGCGCAACAATTCGAGTTGCTGGTTACACTTGTTGTTCTGTTCCCTCAGGTGTTGATTTTGTTGTTCCAGTTCCCTCAACTTATTAGTGACCCATTCTTTTATCCTCGCTGCTTTCGCTTCCACTTGCCTGGCGTCATGCAACCGTAATTGCCTCTGTGAACAAACGACGTTGACTGATTGATAAAAGAAATCCGATCCGCACCCATTCGAGTTATCATCAAATATCTTAACAGATTATGGATAATCTCATCAAACTTTTAAAAAAATCGTAGATAACGCGAATCATGCAATTATCTTCAAATGAAAAAATGCTGGATGCATAATATATTTTAAAATAGGTATTATTAAAAAAATGATTATTTATTAAACTCATATAATCATTAAAAAAATTTTTTGTTAATTTATATTAAAATGTTATTTTTCAAAACTATCAATGTTGTTCAATAATTATAGAGAGCTGCCAAAGAAAAGATTGAAAACTTTTATTTCAATAAGATGAAATTAATTTGTATCACTCAGAAAAGCGTTTTTCGCTACAATAGTTTTTTGACACAGTGAGAATTATGACTTACCTGTTCCTCGACTTGAGTTTCTAGCTTTGAAATACAGGCACAATGGACCTCCTCGATCTTGTCATTCTGCGTACCGGAGGTCGACGGCAGCGAGTGCGGCGGAGAACCAACGCCGGATGTGCTGAGGCAGTACTCACCCTTCACTAGCCGCTCCTCCATCATCCGTACCTGAAATGGACAGAGAGTAAGCAAGCGTTCAATGCTCATATTAATGCTGCATTTCCTGAAGACGCCGACGTTCGATTTTCAATGTACAACATTATCAACACTATCTTATATTTAGATTTGATCATCGGTGAATCATCTGTTATCTCCACGAATTCCGACAATGATTGTGGTAATTTGAAGTCGCTTCTTCTTTAATCATAGAAGAAATGTTCAAAGAAACCGTCAGTCCTCAGAAGTTTAAATATTCCAAAGATTTTACTAATCATTATTAAATTAATAAATTATGCAACAAATTCGTTTAAAATTAAATTATAAATATAAAAAAATCAATATACTTTTCTGAAACTTTTGAAGACCTTTTTATTTTCAATCGTTTAGACAATTTACTTGATCGTTAGATGGCATTTGTTACGCAAATGTACCTACTGTAGAAATATATTTCTATAAAAAAAATATTTCTAAACGTATCTCCAAATATTTCATTGTATTATTATATTTTTTCAAATGATATATAATAATTTAAGTGAAAAATTATTTATAATCTACGTGCATTTTCTTATATATGCCGTTAAATAATTTCCACAAGTATTTTCGATAGCGGAATAAGTATCCCCCCC